>NW_015112833.1:315142-454713 GCF_001443285.1 Poecilia latipinna
GTTTGGTGAGTTTTTGAATATGATAAAGCCCCCAAAAAGCCAATTCATTTGGCACAAGAACTATAATAATAAACAGCACAATTTCAAGAGGCCTTCGCAGCGCTTAGCTGCTCGGGCCTAATAATATAAAGCCTTCTGGCTTTGAACTGAACCAGATTGATAAAACGTAAAAACTTTGACAATATGGCTTTGGATTTCTGTTAAGTCTCTGATTTTCAACTGACTGACGAACATTGTATTGATACAGAAAATATCTAAGATTGAGTTTTATTTATTCAGCAACAGCTTCCACACCGAAGAGTGTTCAGAGTAAACGGATCGGAGTGAAGCTCTTAGATTTCGACTGACTGATTATTGACAGATTCTGGTCACCAGCCAATTCAGCCATGCATCTCTTTAAAGTTGACTACGCTCTCTCAAGAAATAATTTAGCCCAACTAATACTTAGGCTGAACTTCATCTTTACCGTCATTCACTCCACTTGACATAAGAACCAAACACTTTGTCTTTGATGTTATTGTGTGCAGTGTGGCTACTGAATAATGAATAAATTAAATTATTATAGGATAGGCTAACCTTGCAATAAATTCCGCTATTGGGTAATAAATAGTCAAAAACTATTGAATTAAACTATTATTTTTCTGTCTTTTTGCTTGTTTTCTCCTCTGTAAGAACATCCACCTGGTTGCTCGCTGGCTGGGCACGCTGGAGAAACTTCTCGAGCAGTTTGCCGAGGGAAGCCACGAGAACTTCAGAGTGTTTGTCAGCGCTGAGCCGTCCTCCACCCGCGACAGCCACTTCATCCCTCAGGGGATCCTGGAGAACTCCATCAAGATTACGAATGAACCACCTACCGACATGCATGCCAACCTGCACAAAGCCCTGGACAACTTCAACCAGGTAACACTGTCAAGGTTGTGGAGATCAATGTGCTTGGTAAGGAGTAATAAGCTTTACTTCAATGCTTATTTCTAGATGATAGATGATAATGGATTCACGAGAACTAGAAATGTTTTAACAATCCGGCTGAGGTTTGATCAAAATAAATGCCGAAATACATATTGATAAAAATAAATATCTACTAAACAACCCACAATGATAATCTCTGGTCAGTGAGCGTGACACAATGGTGTCAGTATGCCATTTTGTCCCTTTTGTGTTGTTTCTGATCAACCTGTAGTCTAGTAAAAAAAAAAGTAACATTTTAGTGGACCTTTACAAAACTCATCTATCAGTATTTTCTTTACACCCACTTACCCTAACAGGGTCATAGGCCTGGTTCCTCCACCCAGCCGTCCCTGGGAAAGAGGTAGGTACACGCTGGACATGTTGCCAGTCCACATGCTAGGGGTGTTTTCATACCTGATAGTCTGGTGGACTCTGTTCGACTCTGGGTTGAAAATTGCAACTTTTGTAACATTTTCAGCTGGTGCGGTTTGCTTTCATAACCTCATTGTGTCAAACTATCCAAAAACCTGTTCCCTCCCTTGCTTGTGGTGGCGCTGCACTGGAAGAAACACCACCAAAACCCTCAGAAGAAGACACCGAGCACAACTTCCTCCTTCAAACAATGTAAACAAAAATTAAGTGGTGTTAGATTTTAGCGATTGTAAGTTTTATCTTTTGTCTTTGGCAAAAGCTATTTCTCCCTACAGTATTAGACTCTTGTTTTACTTTTATTGACCCAAAATGTCATTCTTTATAGTCCACTTCCTGCTTTTGGAGCGCTCTCCAGTCTGTTTGCATCCACATACGAGTTTGAACCATATCAGAGTTTGCTGTACTTGAAAATACAGTCTCAATGCAAACAGACTTCATGAACCCAGGCATCAGTGCCAACAACCTTGACACCTCTCCAGACTCCTTTAAAAATAGTGAAATCGACATTACCACCTTTGTAGATAGGAATCTACAAAATAATTGAAAGGGTTTCTAGTTATCCAGGATGCACATTTACTTCTTGTTACTCCATTACTTTAAAATATTTTTTCTTTTACATAGCAAAAAAGCTGGGATGCGATTACTTACAACTGGTGGAGGCTTCTTCAATGTTTTAACTGTCTTGGGATGCAATTCATGTCTGAGTTTCATATTAATACCTCCAGACAATGCTCAGAGGAACTTATTAGCGCTTTGAGACAGACTTCCCTTTGACCAGAAATATTGTAGGGCTTTTAATATTGCAAGTTCTCATAACACTAGATCTCATTAAACCCCCCATATTTATACATTTGACGTATACACTTGTCAAAAATATGTATGAATATTTATGGATCTACCCATTTGGATTATTAAACTATGCAAATAACAATAAAAAAAGAATACTTTCAATTACTACTTCCTCCTTTTTTTTAATATTACACAAAAAGCCTTTTGCACAAGCCCTGCACAGACACACTCACACACACACAAACACGTCAATTCTTGGTTTTCTCCCATTTTTTTGGAGCATTTTTTACTATTTATTTGACTATATTTAGTTACTCTCATGGAGTTACGGTGACTTGGGAAGGTATAGACCCAGAGCACCAGATTTCCCAGAACAATACGAGTGTCCATTGTGTGGGATCAAAATATCTGAAGGCAGTTGTTTTTTATTTATTGTTGAAGAGGTTTTGTTCTTCTCTTAGTTCTGAGTCATAGCTGAGACAATACAATGTTCACTTTCATGAAGCTGCCAAATTACAATTGTTACAACAAACAAAAAGTACAGTCGTCTCCTGGCTGCTCAGTTTCCTGTGACCTACGCAGGGCATAAATATAGGCATTGCTGAAGTGAAGCTTGGTGTGGTGAACACCGGCGGGGGCGGAAGGATTACCTGAGGACAGACGTCTGAACAAGGCCAATTTGCCGCTGTGTTATCAGGGAAAAGCTAGACGATATTATGCTCCTGGTTCATTCTGCGGGCTCCATGGTTAGAATGGATCTGTGTGCCACAGTGGCCTCCTCAAGTGTTTCTCTACCTTATCGGTTCTTTGTCTGTTTCTAAGCCTTACCATTACCTCAGTGCTTTGCTGCCAATGCATCTTCGCCCGCACCATTACCTGACCTCTCGGCTACGTCCCGATCCATTTCCACAATCCTTAGTTTGCTGATGTGTATCTTGCCTGATAAGTGCGACTTGTTTGTGAGCCCGGCCTTATGCAGAGGCATGGGGAGGTCTGCCGAGGTTAGGCTCGGAGAATATTCTGGTCATGTGTTGTCGGTGAGACTTAATCAATGGCCGCCTGATTCTCTGTTATGGACCACCGCAAGGCCAAAGCCAGAGCTAAGCCAGAGAAATAACATTCTTTTTTCTTTGGTTTTTCTGCAATTCACTGACCTGCCTCTTGTTGCAGACCACTGTCAAAAAAAGATACAACTTGCATCACTAAAAGCTAAACCCTAGAGAGTGCCTATGGATTTCCAATTCCTTATTGGTTTGTTGAGCCAATCATTCTTTGTGGGTAATCAGACACCAAAGATGGTTAACTCTGGCAGTTCATTGATATGGAAATGTCCTTTCAGTTCGTGTTTGTGAATGCAGGGTATGAGTGCATGTGCGTGTTTGTACCAACAATCTTGCAGCATTTTGTTTCTCTCCAGTCCACAGGTCATGGATAGGGAGGTTATGCATCTCTTTCAGCTGGGTTGAGCAGAGGAGCGCCGTGCAGAATATTAACTAAACCTCAAACAACGACCGTGTGTGTGTGTGGCAGTAAGCCTGCACTCTACTTATTCACTCTGTGTGCACATCGTAGCAGTCAGCTCCCCAGGGCACTGCAGCAGGGGGGAAATGTGGGGCCTTTGCTATGATACACAGCTTGCTACATGCTAAAGTAAAGAGACTCCACTCTTCTGGTTTCCATAAGGGTTGTTGGGATGCTTATTTAACCGACTCCCCCGCCCCTCTGGAGATTACAGTGCCATTTACGTTTCTTTTCTTTTTTCTTTTTTTTTCTTTATTTGCCTGTCTAGAATAATGAGCCCAGGAGACAGTTGGAAGCTGAAAGCGCCTGACAAGTTGTGACAATTAAAAATGAATCTCATGGTTGGCTTTATTGCAATCCAGTCACCTTCTTGTCTCTGTTACTGTGCTGCATCAGGGAAGATTTGACAAAATGAAACTGTTCACAGAGCCCTCTGCCACAACTCTGTACCTCTTACAATGGGGTGTGGAAACAATTATTGGTAAGGCTGCAATGTTGCATTCAGAGACTATACAGTCTTTGTATAGTCTTGTTGTTGCTGTATCACTTTAAGGTATTATTATGAGCCCCTGATATTGAGGTGGATGCAGGGCATCAAGCTGCATAAAACCTTGGTAGAAGACTGATTTGGAAGTAAAAAATTAAATTGTGTGTTGAGTCGCCTTATTGAGTTGAGTTCATTTTAAATGGCATTTATACCTCATCTAACTGGTTAGGCTAATGGTTAGCCGGTTATTTTCTTTCAGTACTTAGAAAGTAGTTTGTAAAGGCTTGTACATTCTCCACAAGAACAGATAAATGGGTTCCTTTACTCAAGGTTGCAGTCACAAGAACTAAGAGATATTTCCTACTTCACAACGACTCAAATCTATATCTGGTGAGTCTTCATAAGTCTCTCCAGTCGCAGAGTTTGTCACTGTAGTACCCGTGGTCACTTAGATTTGTTCAGTTACACAATACTTGCTGGACACCACAAGAAAATTATGTTCTGCTGAGAACAAGCTGCAAGCATTCCCAAACCAGTTGTCCAATGATAGAAAATCCTCTGTTCCTGCAAGGTATCGAATGGTTTTATAGTTTCACTCAGAAAACGCAGCAAAAACAAGCTGCAAAAACAGAGTGAGCTCATTTGGTTCTTGCAGTCCTAGGAGGAAAAACAGATTTTGCTCTTATTTGGAGATGTGTACACCTTGATAGTCTTTTTCAAAGTGTCATCATGACTGATTTAAAAGGAGTTTGAACTTTTTCAGTGTTTATATATGAAAATACCATCAGCCAGTCCAATAAAGTCTTTGTTCTTCATGTCTGTCAACATAAAAAGGAAATTCAAAACTGACTATCTTTCATTTGTCAAAAACGTGTCAAATGTGTATTAAAAATTACTCACCTTTTTTGGGGGGGTGGGAGGGCTTGTAGCCCTAACAGTATCTGGACTGAGTTTTGTGGAAATCAACTCTCTTACACGAAACATATCTGCATGAAAATATTGTAATTTCTTGTGCCAAAAGATCTCCTTCTGCAGTTTGTCCTTTGGTTTAACAGGAGTCTCTGGACATGTGTGCACGGGAGAATGAGTTCAAAAGCATCTGGTTCTCCCTCTGCTACTTCCACGCGGTGGTCGCTGAGAGAAGAAAATTTGGTCCTCAAGGTTGGAACAGATCGTATCCCTTTAACACCGGAGACCTGACCATTTCTATCAACGTCCTCTACAACTACCTGGAGGCCAATCTGAAGGTACATTACCCCCCACCCCTTCTCTTTTCTTTCCATTCTTGTGCAGGTGGTTTGCAAAGAATACCGTTTGCAGTCTTAATTGGAAATGTGAACTCGTGTGACACCCTGAGGCGCTTTTGGCGGAGCAACATCGTCTCTCTTTGTAATCGCCAGGTGCCGTACGACGACCTGCGCTACCTGTTTGGCGAGATCATGTACGGGGGTCACATCACCGACGACTGGGATCGACATCTGTGTCGAACTTACCTGGAGGAGTTTATTAAGCCTGAGATGATGGAGGGAGAGTTTTTTCTGGCGCCTGGTTTCCCCTTGCCTGGCAACATGGATTACAACAGCTACCACCAGGTGAGGGAAACGTTGCCACCAATTGGACAACATGAAACCATTTAGTAAAACCATTCCCACCACCAAAACCACAAGAAAGAAAAGGAAGAGAGCGTTTTTTACAGTTGGATCAGACATTGTATAAATGGTAAGTGATCCAGAAGAAAGTTCAGGTCCCTCCACCTACTTGGTCCCAGGGGGCTTTTCTGTGCCCTCTGCAAATTAATGATCGCTTCAAACGACTCTGACCGAGCAGCTATAATTAATAGGTCTTTCTCCATCATTCTTCCCTGGGCACTGTGTGGACGTATACAGTTCAATGCTAAATCAATACCAATAAAACTATGTGCGGGTCCCTGGGAAATTACAGATTGTAGTTTAGTTATATTAATATGTCTCACAGGCAGAGTTGTTCTGTGGGTGGAAGAAGTTTCTCTGTTGGTATAAAGTAATCTATCCTAAAAGGCAAGATGCAACGCCTTTTATAAGTTCACAGTAAGACGATGCAGAAATGATATTTTGTCTAATTATTGTGGTAGTGTTTTATAGACTAATTCAAGTACAAAAACAACATCAAAGATTTTGATGTTGTTTCTGTACAAACATGTTTGACGAATGGTGACTGTTGCATTTTATTGCTGTCAGGCATTTAACCATACATCTGAATTTTTACTCATTTTTGTTTTCTTGTAAGAATCAATGGTATTGATCAGACTTGATGTTTGTCTGTGGCTCCATTGATAAACATCCAGTTAAAGTATTAAAAAAAAAGTGAATGTGATTGATCAGTGTGAGTTTACATTCAGAAGCAATACTTTTTAAAAAAATTTTGCTTACAAGCTTTGGTTTCAGAGAGATAGAAAACTGCCTGCAATAACATCTGTACTGTTATTTCACCCAATTATAAAAAATCTTTCCATGTATACTGGAGTACTTCCCCAAACCAAAAGCCTATTCTGCATTTGTTTTTCATTTAGATGTCAACAATATCTGCAATACAGTCGTCGTCGAATGCTCACAGTAGGCAGATTTAGAAACAAACCAAAATAGTACAGTAATATTTATAAAAATGAAACATTCAGTAAAGATTACTATTTAATTTAGCTTTCAGTGATTTCCACGTTCACTGTCCATTTCAAACCTTATATTTGTACTGTTACTTATTTGTTTACCTGTCATTTATTGGTTTATTTGTATTTGGACAATTATTAAATGTTAACAAATACCAAGCTAATTTGCAATATCCACAAGGGGAAAAAAATTACATTTTAATATACAATGTTTAAAATCAAAAATGCCAAACAGAGTTAAAACACTACTCATTAAAAGATAAAAATTCAAAATTGAAAATTATTGTTCTCGTCATGAAAACAAATGTTTGTTTTGATTATATTTTAACCTAATGCAGAACAATAAAATAAATAAACATTGTATTGGAAGAACCAAAAAAGAGTTTTTGTTTATCAGTGTGTGGAGTAGATGTATGGGATGGATTTTGAATGATGAGTTATAAAAAAGTACAAATATAAACCAGCTTAAAAACTGTTTAAAATGGAGTTTATTGGGAAATATGTAATATAATAAGAATGTTTCAGATGGATATTCAAATGTACAATTTTAATCATATCTGAACTGGATTTAAGTAAAACCAACAAATTTGAACCAGCATTTTTTATGCTGGTTCAAATAACATTTCTTGAAGTGTCCTTTGACTTTTAAACCTGCTTAGCCAACTTTAGGGAATCGTGCTATTGTCTGGCTGCTGCTTCACCTCAACATCCCGTCTCTTTTCCTGCCCCTCACCTTCATTTATCACTGAACACAAACCCTAATTGACTGGATTAAATCAGCAGCGATTAAAGTTTGTGTGTGCTGTGGCCCACGGTGATGTAATATGTGAGCAATAATCGGTTCAGATTCCTCCCATACGTTTTCCAGTGGAGCCAAAGAGGAGTGGGATGTTTGATTTGGATTTAATTTCCCCTTAGTCTGTGGACTGCTCAGTGAGCACATATAGATGTATTAAGTAGCTCTGTAGGGAGAAACTGCAGCTTTTTACTCTTCGCTGTCACAACACGGCCAGGCTGAGCCAGGAAGGAGTTTGACCGGAGAGCCGGGGCTTTTAAATGCCCTCTGGGTACCAGAAGGCCATCACTTCCACTGTAACCATCCGGGTGGAATTTCGCACACATCCACCCGAAACATTTTTGTTCCTCCAACATTAAACACACGCTATCAGTAAAAGTTCGACAGGAAGGATTAAAGAGATCAAAGCAGCAACTACAAAGAGATCCTGTACTAAAAGCCAGGTTGTTTCTAAAACTTTCATCCTGACATCAGAGGAACTTTTTTTTTAATGCAACTCACCAAATAAGCACTTTTTTATTTCTATTTGATTTTTATTTTGCACTCAGTTTAGAAGCATGTGTTTTCATTATGGAGTAGCAGATGCAAAATGCAGCATTTCCATCTTCTTTGTGCCGTCATCTGCTGTTATCAGTTTAATTGTTTGAATAAAACTCCTTCAACTCTGTGGTGGTTCTTCTCTTTTTTTGTCAGCAGTTCTATTGAAGAAAAACCAGACATGAGATTTAAAAAGCTGCTTATCACATTATTGAATAAGTTGTCTTGCTGTGCTGCTCGGTGATGTGCAGACCTGTGAAAAAGTAAGAACAGAAAAAGAAAAGTATCAATTTCTGTAAAAGAGAATCTCTTATAGATTACCTCTGATTTAGCTTTTTTTTGTCGTTCACTCTGAAGGAATCTTGGCCCACTCTTCTTTGCAGCAATGTTTTAATGCAGCTACATTGAAGAGTTTTTTTGGCATAATCAACGTCTCTGAAATCATTCCGGGCTTTGAATAGACCACCTCAAAACTCCAGTTTTGTTTTGTTTTTTTGTTTTGTTTTTTTTTTTTTGCCATGCAGAGGTCAAACTTTTGGTGAGCTTTGGATTATTGTCCTGCTGGCTGAACGGAGCCACTGAGTCACTGAGAGCCAGATATTCTCCCTCAGTCTATTATCACCTGTAATTCAAAAAATGGATACGTGCCAGTTCTTGGCAATTGTGAGACAAGCCTATGTAGATATATATTATGTTTTTTGGTTGGTTGTGTTGTTGCTTTGGTATTCTCTAATGGACACCGATTTTTACCCACTGTCTTTCTTATTGTTACTTCCATGTTGTTCTCGGTTTTTTGACCTCCTGGATGAGTCATCAAGATGCTGTTTCTGTAATTTTGTTTTTGAACTATTCCTTGTTTTCTCTGTTTTTGGATAGTGACTCACTGTCCCAAAATCTTCAAAGTGGGGCTACAATTCATTCTCCACTGAAAGATTTCAATAGATTTATTTATCTCCCCTTGTTGAATTTCTTTAGTTCATGGCATAATATGCCACTTTTTTAAAGATGTTTTTTTTTTATTATAGATTTTTCAAACTATTTCCATCAGGCTAGCAGATTCATGACATTTCTTGATTTTACAGATATAACAATAACCATGCTAGAGTTTGGGTAGGGAATATGACTTTCCAAACAATGTTATTAAACAGCGTTTAATAACATTGTTGCATCATAAACTTATGAGTCATGATGCAACATGAACGAAATCATATTTTTCACCTAACGGCAGAGAGATGCTAATGGTGTCTTTCCCCTGATAAGTCAAACAACTATCTTAAAACTATTTCTTTTGTGTTACTTAAGGTTCTTAACATTTGTTTCATGTTCCGAAACACTTAACTGACATAAAAAATCAAAAATCGATAAAATAGTCATGGTGTACAAATGAGAACAGAACCATCTGTTTGATTCCATCTCTGTCTGTCATTTCTCCTTCCTCAGTACGTTGACGACACGCTGCCTGCAGAGTCACCGTACCTGTACGGCCTTCATCCCAACGCAGAGATCGGCGTCCTCACGCAGACGTCAGAGAAGCTTTTCCGCACCATGCTGGAGATGCAGCCCAGAGACGGAGGAGTCGGAGAGGGAGGAGGAATGACGAGCGAGGAGAAGGTAAAAGTCCTTGAAACTCAATCTCGTGCAGAAACGAGAGAAAAATCGACTTGACGATTACGCTTGAAGTTTGTTGCATAGTCGGCGATGAAATATCTGCAGGCTTGTTTGGTGTCTTTATATGCACAGCTTTCAGATACAGCTTTAGGTCAGCTTTGAAATGTATTTGGATTATTATCCTTATCAAGTTTGTAAAACATCTTCCTACCTGTTCTTCCTTCTTTTAACATTCTTCTGTCCTTCTTTTATTTTTTTTACACTCTTCGAGAAGTTCCAAGTAAATGCCGACAGGTGCAATTACAACATTTTATATAACAAATTCCGTCTCCTGTTCAGCATATCTCATTGCCCCCGTTCAGCACTGAACAAAATCTGAGCATCTAGAATAAAAAGACTTGCATATAAGGGTAGCCCTTATTTAAAGATGATAACCTCCAGCAGTCTGTCAGCTGTTTGCCTTGCGTGAGGCTAACCATCTTACAAAACCCCCGGAGCACCGAATCTGAAATAGATGATGACAGAAGGTGACATTTTCTATGCTTCCTGCACAATGAATTGAAACTAATTTTCAAACCAACTGTTTGGGGCCTGGGAAAGCTCAAAGGAAGAATTGTACAGAGATGACATTTTCTGGTGTGTTTTCTGCTCGAATCCACCCTGAAATGAAGCTTATTTGAGTGTAAAAGTTGAAATAAATATTGTGTCACAGAGGCCGTGGTGTTGCATAGGGGCTTCGTAAAGAGACTGTCACTTTGTTAATAATAACAAAGAAGGGTCTTGGTTGCCTGACCGTTCTCTTTGTTGAAGTCATTACATCTGCTGCTGTGGGCTGTAAAATAATGTGATGGTTCTCTGTATTTCTGGGGATTTTTTTGCGAGTGGATGATGATTTTATTCTCAAACAATATATTATGATTTTTCTAAAATTCTGTCTCACATTTAGATTTGCAGATGTAAGAGGTGGAGCAGAAAGATGTCAAAAAAAATAAAGGATCACAACTGTCTGAGGATGTTCGGTTAGTTATTTTGCCTTTGTCTTTGCAGTTTTTATTCAGCTTAAAAAACTGAATATCATGAATAAACTTTTTTCAAATCAAGTATAGTGAAAAAAATGGTGGAATAATGAACTAAGACATAAGAAATCCAATTAGTGTGATTAGTGGCTCTGTTGTGTCGCCTTTCTGACAACTTGAATTCTCCAAATTTAAGCAAAACTTAAGCTTTCTGTCAGAGAAGCATTTGTTTTAGAGTCTAAGATCTGTGCTACTCAAACAAAAAGATATAATTCTTCATTAGAGTAGTTAACACAGGATGTTTTTAGGATAATTTTTCTTTGATTTCCGACATAAATTATCAGTTGGATTCAGATAGTTTCCTGGCTACATCATTGAGTGAATTTCTTTCTCTCTCATAAACAGAAGTTATGTCTGTCTTTGCTTGGTTGTCAATTGTCAAAGTGTAGCATATTTGCCATGTATTTACATTTTGTAGGAAGTTGACCTTAACCCTTTCATGCATGAATTATAATCCTTTGTGTCTGGATTTTTTTCCCATTTTTTAAGGCATAAAAAAGGTAGGAAAAAAAATGTGTAAAAATAAAAAAATTAAAAAAATATTTTATTTGTTTAGATGATCAATTGTAATTTTCTCCAAATACAAAGTTGTTATTTGAAAAATACATCAGTACTATTGTTCTTTAGGGGTTATCTGATGTCACAATATATTTTTTTTACCTGCATGCGTCGTCTACAGTAGAAGGAGGGACCGGGTCGGTCGGCAGGCTTTTTTGTCTGTCGGCCATATTGGATTTAACAAAAATAATTTCTTGCATTTGCAACTGATGGCCAGTAGTTGATGTTGTATTTTATGATGCACTAGTGTTCACTTCAGTGGTCTGTGTGCATTTATAACATAAAAATTCACAAGAAGCACAAGAAAATGGCTTTTAGAAAGCTGTCCACTGTAGTGACCATTATGCATGAAAGGGTTAACTTACGTAATGCTCACTCCACCATTTTAAATGGTCAAATGTAAAATGGCCAGTACTTGTCTTTATCTAAAGCTCTTCACTCTACATGCAGTCATCAAGTTGAGTCAAGTTCCCTACCGCTAAAATGTTTCACTGAAAAAAATAATTGAAATAACTGCGACCCTTGTGTTCATGCTGACGCATTTATAGTAGTAGTTATAGATTCTTGACATCAAACATAAAACAGTCTCATAGGCCAATACAGACTGACTCATAACTGTATGAATGCCATAATAATTTCTAAATGTTAATGATTTCTTGTTCTTTTCCCTCATTATTGAGACCATCGACTGAACTTGCTCTAGTCCACACAGGTTCTAGTTGGGATCCTAACTAGATTTCCCTCATCTGTAACTTATGACTTGGGTCTTTTTTCAAACAACGGCGAAGTGTCGACAAATTGAGAAACCAAATGACTGTCCCCGTCTTTTGTAGATCTTTAGCTTTCTTTCTTAGATCTCCATCATGTTCTTTGAAGTTTATATGTGAGTTTATCCAGTCAGTGAAGCAACCAGCCATGAACTCTAAGTGAACACAGGTTTTAGGATGGGTGGAGACGATTAACAATAAATTAAATCTTGTTCACCCAGTTTTTGCTTTATATATATATAATATATATATAAAATTGAAGCTGTTTAATCTGAAAAGAAAACAATATATTTAAATGAACCATTAAAGCCTCCTGATGAATGTAAATCATCCCAGAGATAGGTGAACCTTAATCTCACACAGCGACTGTATTGTCAGCTGTGACTCACTCGCTCTGTGTCAGTATAATTATGGACCAGACTTGTATATAAAACTAATAAAGAACCTGGTCAAATATCTGCTCTGTCATAACACTTTCCAAACACGGTCTCTTAAAATGTCACTGAAATCCAATCTGTCAGTGATATCCCTGAGGAGCAGTAAGCTTAGGTGATGCTATTAGGACAGCATTTCCACCAGATGGATGCCGCTATGCTGCTTACATAAGCATTACAGCAAAATCTCACTGCTTTTAATTCCTACACACTTGCTCTGTTCGCGTAAGGCATAATGACAAAAGCAGATTTTTATTTATTTATTTATTTTGTTAGTATACACTATGGACCACAATAATAACTTCATCTAACGCAGGACTTCAGAAAAATTGGCTCAAATTGGCTGTTTTAGTTTACCTCTGTTTCTACGGAAACTCCTAAATGCAAAATATATGACTCTGCGGCGCCTAATGAGCTCTTATACACTAAAGCTGTTAATATACGGCCCATATTATCTTTCTACTGTACGCCTTCAAAGTAAGCGTGTGAATCAGCATACTCGCTAACTTTGTGCAGATTATGCCAGAAAGCTCCACATGGACTCATCTGAATTTTTAAAGTCACATTAACTCTTTTACTGAGTCAGCCTAATTAAATTTTATTGCAAAACTTAAGGAAACCATACTATCCAAACAGCTCACAGGAAAAAAAATACGATGCGTGTGTTTTGAGTAAGTTAGATGATCAGTTCTTTAAAAATGCTGCTACGTTGACCAGCATAAGGAAAATGGACCATAAATCACTGCACTGGCTAACCTGATTGTGAAGGGATCTATTAAACAATTCCCGGTAAACAGACGTTTTCCCGTCTATTTCTCCTAAAACTTCATCTATTCCAACGAAGCACGTCCAAGTCGGGAAAGTCCGGGAAACCTTTTCTTTCTGTTTGAGCTGTTCTTCCTAATTGCCTTATCCATCACTCCATCCTGTGTCTTTTGCAGAATCTGACCTGAACGTCGACCCCAAGAAGCAGGCCCTGTTCCTGCTCGCACATTATTTTAATTCTCAGTAAAGACGGTTTGACCTTTTCTGGGCTCATGGTTTCCATTATGGGTTCAGAATGTACAAAAAATTACTCTTTTGTTGTTTATCTTACGTCAGTTTATTTACCACTTTCCACTTCCTTTCCATAAAGATTTTGTTTTGCTGTATGTATTTCTATACTAATAATTCTTTGTGTTGTTTTTTCCTCTAATCCATTTTCTAGAGGGAAGTCTGACTTTGTGTTTTTATTTGATTTTTGTTCCTTTTTTACAGGGTGTATATATAGTGAAAAAGCACACTCGCTGTACTCTTGGATTATTTATTAAAGTGATTTTTTTGTTTTGTAATCATAATGTTTTTTATTTTTTAATATAAATCCAAAGACTGATATACTGGACTGGCTGAGTTATTGGCTTGCTTCGTCACACGGCCCTGTGGGATCAAACATTTTACCACTAAATGTTCTGTGGAGCCCTGGTGTGTATCCATCCGTCGATGTGTTATGATGTGACCTTTCTCGCCGAGAAGACGAAGAACTCCTGTCTTAACAAACAGCCATGCGGAGAGTATCAATGAGCCCCACTCGGTATTCAGAGTACTCGCTGGCTGCCAGACCCAAAATCAGCTATTCTATCAGAAAATTCCAATAAATATGATGACCTCGTATCCTTTGTTCAGCACCTAATCCACTGATTGATCGCTCACGCTGCTTGTTCTCAGAAACTGTTGACGAAGACATTATCTTTCCTCACTTACCCACAAAAATGACGTGAGCATCGATTTTGTAGAGAGATTAAACTGTAGAAATTAAAATTTGTTAGAAAAAAAAGAGATGGCACTGCAGAATATATCCTCATGAATATTTATAGTATTGTCTGGCTGAAACTAACTTTCAGGCTGCCTGTGTTGGCAAGTGTGAGTTTATCCGACTCAGACAGTTCATCTCTCTCTTTTTTCTTTTTGTCAAATTTTTAAAGAGACATTCACCTCCCTTTTGTTTTCCTTTCTCTCCCTCTTTATCAGGTGCGCTCGGTCCTGGAAGACATTTTGGAGAGGCTGCCAGAACAGTTTGACATGGCGGAGCTGCTAGGGAAGGCCGAGGAGAGGACTCCATACCAGGTGGTGGCGCTGCAGGAGTGTGAGCGAATGAACGTCCTCACCCAGGAGATCAGACTTTCTCTGAACGCTCTGAACCTCGGACTAAAGGTCAGAACGGTTTTATCTAAGCAGAGAAGAGGGGGGTTATTAAAGCCCACTGGGTTTTCCATGACAAGCTCAATTTTGTGTCGACCTTTGTGTGGCTGTAAAGTGACCATGTTTTTTTCAGGTGAGCTAATTTAATCTGTATCCTTCAATCTTTAAACTCGCTCTGTCAAAGTAACTGAAAAACAAAAGTTAAATCAGAAAGACGCAAGCAGAAAACTTGTGAAGTGTCGGAGAATTATCCTTCCTCCATTTAGGTTCTGGATGAGGTTGAAGAAGAGTCAGTGAGTTTATTTCATGAATTTCATTTATTAAGACTAAAATACAGCTGGTCCATTATTTGTTCATGCTATCCTTAGCGGCTAACAGCAAAATGGCACATAACAATAGTTTCTAGTTTTCTTTGTTGGGTTCTCTCTAAGCTACGGCCTGAAGAGGACACCCCCCAACGTGTCATTTCCTTTAACCTTAGCTTTGCTCTCGTGTGCTCTGTGTTTGTGCATGAGTGTATAAACGAGCGTGCAAATAACTGAACGACACATAATTGTTTATTCTCAACAGAAGTTAAAAACATTTAAAGTTAACAAGCAAAATTTTTGACATAATGAAACAGACTTGAGCATTGATACCACTTTTTATTTTTTGTCAGTAAGAAAAGAAAGGCTTAATCAGGAGTTTCTGTCATGTACAGGCCAAAGAAGGAGCCAACATTAACTTTGGAGGAGCTGCAGAGATCAACAGCTCAGGTGGAGGACCTGCTCCAACTATTAATGGTGCACCCACAAATCTGGCCAATGTTGAAGAACTGCAAAAATAATATAATTCTTGAAGCCACTAATTTCAAGTGGCTTTATTGAAATTAAAGCCATTTCATGGAATCTGACATTAAATGGCAAAGGGGTTCTGGTGAGAGATTTTGAACATTTTGCATCCTTTCCTTACTGGCCATCAGCTGCAAAGGCAAGAAATTATTCTTGTTAAATCCAATATGGCTGACAGATAAAAAAGCAGGCCAATCCCTCCTTCTGCTGTAGACGACTCTTGCAGGTAAAAATATTGTGACATCAGATAACCCCTAAAGAACAAAACTACTGATGAATTTTTCAAATAACTTTGTATTTGGAGAAAATTCCAATTGATCACCTAAAAAAAAAAATAAAAAATTATACATTTATTTTTCCTACTTTTTTATGCCTTAAGAAAATAAAAAAATGAAAAAAATCCTGACACAAAGGATCATAATTGATGCATGAAAGGGTTAATATCTATTCACTACGTTGTGTACATTTGTCGAATAAGTCTCCAATTAAATACAATGAAGTTGAAAGTTGTAGCCCATGTGGAAACAGCTACAAGCCAGAGTTTTGGGATATGTGGCTTGACATGACTAAAAACCAAGGAGACATCTGTGTCAATGTGTCATACATGGCTGACTCATCTGTTAACGCCGAACAGAAAAAGTAAGACGGACGGAGGGGGGGGGGGGGTTGTGTCAACGTGTTTCTCAGGAGTTATGAGTCTTCGATCTCCCGGCTCTACAAGCTTCAATAAACTGCTTCAGTGATTTAAAAGTCGTGTCGACTATTGTAGCAGAAAATGGAATCATGTTTTGCCTGCATGGTGGAATAAGTAGGAGCCATCAGGGTGTTAGCCTTGATGCTCTCTCTGTTGCATATTGTTTCAATCGGACGGTCATAACTGGTCAGGATTTTTGTGCTGTGCGGGACGCTGGGATGAATTAGTGATCCGATGAAAGTCACACACACGTTAACTATGCGTCAGGCAGAGTATCATACATTTTATCATGGCGTTTTCCTTTAGCGTCAGCTAGGTTTTTGGTGACCTTGTGTCATTCATCCTTTATCTTTTTTATGTTCAACTCTTTAGAGACTTATTTCCAATTAGCAGCTGACGAGAAGTCAGATAGGGATCTCCTGGTTGCTTCCTGGAGGCGAGAACAGGATCACAGTCAATCACGTCTTTAAGAGGTTTTTAGCTTTTTTTCAATAACAATCAAAAACAAAGAGCCAGTTACACATTAGATTTTTCACATGACAGCAACCAGCTTCAACATGAGCTAGAATGACAGCAGTGTGTGACTAACTGCAATGAAAACACTCGTCTTTTCCCGCTGCATCAAACCACAAATACAACTTTATGCCATTTGCTCTTTATTTTTTAAGCAATTAGTAAATAACCAGAGTTAGTTTGTTTTTATTGATTTCAAATGAGTTTCTTTGAGATCTGTGACATTTTAGAGTGAAAAATCATGAAGCGGATGATTGAAAACACGGATGAAAAAGTACAGTATAAAATAAGTGAAATAATGTGAAGTGCATATTCTTGCCAGTAGTTCAGCATGTGAACAACTTGAAGTAGAAAGCTGTGTAGCAGTTTTGATCTCATTACCTTTTATCTGATGGCAGCAGTTTAATAAAATGTTAATGGGGGAGGTTTTGAAGAGTCCCTGAAAATGTCCAGATTTCCTGCAGCTGCCCTGAAACAGAACCGGGAGAGCAGGTAGGAACACGGCAACGACCTTCCCAGCTCCTCTCCGTACGGTCCTCTTTGTTTACCAGTAGCAGCATCCCGGTGGTGTTCCAAATGGGGGATAGCTTAATGCTATCCACTTTCTCTGCTGCAGGAATCTGTGCTCAGGTCATGACCTTCTGAAGTCGATGATCATCTGATTTGTTTTATTCGCGCCGAACACCAGATTGTTTTCTCTGCACAAGGCCTCCAGGTGTTTGGCCTCCTTCCTGTAAATTGATTTCCCCCCCCGATGAATCAGTCCAACTATTGTAGTTTCATTCACCGAATGTCCAGATTCTCCTGTTGTGTGATTGCACAGCTATAGTCTAAACTCAATTGTGAAGTCTAAGTCCTACTTCCATGTATGATTAATTGATGTTCTTCTACACAGAGCTCTGTAAAATAAGAGTACAAATCAGGACTTGATTCATAAAAAACAAATATTTTGTTGATTTGTACACAACTGTTCAGCTCAGAACAAAGAACATCTTCAGAAAGTTATTTTCCAGTAGTTTTGCTACATTTAAATCCTACATTGTATGTTGAGGCAACAAAACGCCAATGTCTCAAAAATACGAGGGAACATTGTTGGACCGCGAGCTTCACTGGACGGGTCAACATCGATGCCATCCTGGTTTTGACAAGAACTAACTAGTGCCTAGTTGATGTGTCCTTCTAGAGCTGTTTTCTGTCTTTTTTTAAAAACAAAGGTAGAAGATTTTAGCTCATCTGTCTTGCGCTGTTCGCCGATCAGGGAGAGCTGACCATGACCAGCGAAATGGAGAATCTACAGAACGCCATCTTCCTGGACGCCGTTCCAGACAGCTGGGCTGGACGAGCGTATCCCTCCACGGCCGGTTTGGCTCTGTGGTTCAACGACCTCCTGGCCAGGGTCAAGGAGCTCGAAGCCTGGTCGGCGGACTTCATCTTACCCCCTGCGGTGTGGCTGGCCGGCTTCTTCAACCCCCAGTCTTTCCTCACAGCCATCATGCAGGCCATGGCCAGGAGGTAGAGTCGGTCAGGATGTTAAACAAACGGCCTCTAGCTTTAGCAGAATAACTGGTTTTTGTTACCTTCCCGACAGGAACGAGTGGCCTCTCGACAGCATGTGCCTGCAGTGTGATGTCACAAAGAAGAACCGGGAGGACTTCAGCTCGCCTCCTCGTGAAGGAGCGTACGTCCACGGACTGTTCATGGAAGGAGCACGGTGGGACTCGCAGGTATCACACAGGAGATACTCAGACAGCTCTCGTTTCTGATTTATTTAGAATTTGACAGCCGATCTTTATTCAGTTTTTAACTGAAAAAGGAGCAACAAACTTTAACAAGTGATTTATAGTCACCACAAATCATTGGACTTTTTGTTTTGCATTTATTAATTAATTTATGACTTGTGCATGTGCAGTTCATTCTTTCGTTTAACTACCCACAATGCATTTGTGCACTTTAAATATTTTAAGTGCAACTATATCCCGATGCGAGTTGCAGAAGTTTTTTCTCTCTCGTAGCTTGATTTATTTTGAAACCTGCCTGACCTGGAGGTTTGTGTCATTCTTTTGTTTTGTGTTGCGTTGTTTCTGGTTTTTACACTTTTCCAGTTTCCTGGACCACATAATTGTGTCATATTTACAAAGAAAAAAAAATACATTTTGGCCCTGGGATGAGGTGATGATTTTTTTTTTTTCGCCATATCTAAATTTATTTATTTTTCCAAAATTGCAATGGAAACAATTTTTTCGCATCTCACGAGTCACATGATCAGCAGCCTGATGTTGCCACTGGTGTAAACCACAAAGAAGAAAACGACAGGAAGTAGCTGGAAGATCATGGCATGTTTTTTTTTTTAATGACGTGTCACATGAACAAACTTTAGTGTGATTTTGATTGCATCTCTTATTTAATGGAAACATTGCAATCACAAATTTTTTTTTTTTTTTGACTTTAGCAGAATTTGGCAAAGTTTTATGCACAGTTGTAATGGAAACGCAGATTGTGTCTTTGTTTCCCTGGTTTCCTCTGCATGTTTTCTGTTCAGTTTTCTTCTCACAACTGCGCTCCATCAGAAAATCACCTAAAATGTCTTCACTCTTTATATATTTTCTCCATCGTCTTTTTAGTTCTTGGGCAAAAGATTAGTCCATGTCAAGTCGCTCCTTGTTTTGTGGCGTAGGAGCTGGGATTCAAACACCAACTGTATACAAAAATTTCTGCAGTCGCATATGAGAGTGTCTCTGAAGCTAAAGTTTGACCCAAAGTTTGACCCAAAGTAACCTTTCCTCTGTCATCAACAGAGGAAAGATTCCAAACACAGCTTCACATGGACAATCGAATGGTTGATAAAGAAAACAACCAATGTGTTGCAAACGTATCCAGACCTCAATCTTATAAAACTCAATGACCTGGAGAAACTTTCTAAGGAAAAGTTTAACAGAACTCCCTCATAATGATGTGAGTCTGATGAAGTCAAACAGACAAGGATTCCTAAAAATTATTGATAATAAAGTTTTTCCTCTTTAGCTTATTCTTGTTTAAAAAAAAAAAAGACCAAATGGATTCTGTGGTGTATTTTTTGTGCACTCGAGGATAAATTGCACCTGAAGTTTACCTGATGAACCCGGTAAAAACCTGATCATAGCTCCTACGTTGTGATTTATAAGACTCCAGGATTGAAACAGGGCCCACTTTCTTTTTACAACGTTTTGTATAAGGCATAAGTTAGATCGCAGCATAAGTACCTGCACTGTACTTTTCGATGATGCAGCACAGACACTGGGAACACAAGGTGAGTTAACTTCAAAACGCCCCTTTAAACAGAGTCAACTAAATTAACTTTGGGATGAACCCCAAGGCGAGTCTCGGCGTTCCCTCTGTGGCTCCAGTTTCTGCTTTAAATCCTGCTTGTGTTCAGCTGGTGGAGTGCAGTGCATTACTCAGCTTCCCAGGACTCCATCTATCTACATACACTCAACCACTGTATATGCACCAAGCTTTCAAGGAGTATCCCTGTAGACTTCTTAATTAGGGAATGTGCAGAGTGTGCACTCGAACACTTAGATCACACTTTAGAGGAGTGTTTCTTTTTTTTTCTTCTTCTTCTTCATTAAAGTTGGAGCCGCGCTCAAATAGACAGGCGGAGAGACGGGGCCGGTCTCGCGCTCCAACACCCTCCACTCGTCTCCTCCTCTCCTCTGTGCACATCCTCCGCTCGGCCCCGAAGGCCGGCTCTGAGCCGCTGGCGAAGAGAGCGAGCAGAACTCCATCTGGACACAGTTCTATGAAGCAATAAAAGTCAAAGATTTATGATAAACCTACTCATCTATATTAATGAGCCGTGCGTCTCATTCATCGGGGGTTATGCATCAAAGATGGCCAAATGCTGCACCTTGCACAGAAAGACGCAGGCATTACACTGCGGAACAATATGTATTTATGTAAATGGGTCACTTTTATTGGTCCCGAGTACTTCAGCTTTGTAATAAATACTTTGCTCCACCAGTATGTCGGGAGACTAGGCAATATAATTTTTTTTTTTTGTTTGCTTTTTAAACGGTCATTAAATAATTTTATAGTGCGTCACAAGGAGCCCAAATAACTTCCTTTCATTGGCCCAAACAAACACGGAAGTTTTGGGGTACAGTGTTTAACACATCTTTTAAAGTTTGAGAGCAACTGCAGAAGCAATTAAAGCTTTGTCCTCTCGGCTTTTACCAAAGTCATTGGGATTTATATTCCTCCCTAAAAGTAGCTGCGCATTCATGGAGAAACTTGTGTTTGTCAGGCGCTAAGTGTGGAAGGATTAATTAATGAGACAGACCACTTAGACTCGATGTGTTTAGCGAGGATGTTGTGGGAGCAGGCCGACTTTGAATCGAACTCTCGCAGCTTTTCCAGGGCTGCCGCAGCGCTGCCTTCTGAAACGCAAAGTCAAAAATCGCTCGGGTTAATCGCTGTTGGTTATAAGCACCTTGTGGAAGTATTCACTCCCTTTTTTCTCCAGACTTTGTGGAGTTACAGCTGCAAACGTCAGTATATTTATTAGGATTTCCTGTGATTGACCAAAACAAAGTTGTGCATTGTTTTGGACTTAAAGGAAAACGATGCATGGTTTTCAAAACTTTTATGTACCAATAAAGACCTAAAAATGTGACATGCATGTGGATTCATCCCCCTTTTACTTTGATACCCTGCTATAAAATCCAGTGAAAGTCATCTCCAAATTATCATCGTTTGGCATGTCTGATAATGAGTTAGTAAAAAAAAAGGACAAATAAAATGAATTGAGTAAATCGAAGCTGTTCAGACAGAATTAAGTCTTTCAGAAAGGAAATTTGTGAAAAGACAAAAGTGAAATCTGTAAGAGACATTCTTGATTACAGAGCAGGAATTACCAAAGAAAAGTTCATCTGTTGCAAAGAAAGCCAATGTTTTTGACACTGGCTTGGACAAACATGGAGCTGATTTAGTGAATCAGAAATTAATGAATCTAATCCTGATATCTGTTTCTTGAAGCCTCACCCTTGTGTTCCGAAGACTGGAAACTTCCTACAGTTTTCTGGCCGTTTCTGTTTGCCGTGATAACAAGCCTGCATCCTCACCTCACATCTCCTCCCGTCTCTGTTTGTTTCAGACTGGCCTGGTCGTCGATGCGCGTCTGAAAGAGCTCACCCCGGCCATGCCGGTCATCTTCATCAGGGCCGTTCCAGTGGACAAACAGGAGAGCAGAAATGTCTACCACTGTCCCGTCTATAAAACCCGTCAGAGGGGGCCCACATATGTGTGGACCTTTAACCTCAGGACCAAAGAAAAGCCCTCCAAGTGGACGCTAGCTGGTGTGGCGCTGCTTCTGCAAACATAGCTGCTTATAGGGACGCCACACTGAGGGAGCCGACAGGGTGAACAACTGAATCATTTTATTTGGTTGCAGTAAAAAGAGAAGTGAATTAAAGTGATAGCAGGATTTTCTATTCTATTTCTATTACTAGTGTCACTAGTGAATCAATACTACCAGTTCTAGAAAATATTTTGTTGATTGACATCTGTGATAGGCAAACATTGAATAATAGAAATATTTTTTTTTCTGATTTAACTGCATTATGATGTATAAATCTCATCATGGTCTGTCTATGAACTCTAACCGACATTGCGTACTTTGAGGCATTATTTCATATGTAGAAATGGTGATATTCTTTTAATTACTCTGTTTTCTGTTAAATTTAAAACCACGTCAATCAAAGAACCTCAGGCACGTTTTTGTTGTCTTTCATGTATTAAATTATCTAGAAGTAAAAAAAAGATTAATTGCAAACTGCATGTCAGACCTCAAAGAAAACTGGAAATCAGGCCTGAATGAAACTCGTCTTTGAAGATAATCCAGTTTTCATTTTAACAAACCAAAGTATTCTTGGAAATGAAGCTTTAACTTTAAAGATTTTGTGCTTAAAAAACTGTGAATTAGAGGTCACCTTCAGCACGGTGCTGTTTTATGATTTCTTTTTTCCCCACGGCGTACAGATCAATAATAAAACAAGATAAATGAGTTTTGCGCAGATTTCTAACATGGGAAGATAAGTCAACAAATCTGCCATTTTGAATATCCTGTCAGCTCTGATTCTGCTCTCTCTTCTTTAGTGTAATTCACTGTCTGCCCCACACCGTTTTATTAATGTAAGCTGCACATATTCAGCCTTTTTTCTAGTTTTATTCTGCAGAACATCCTTCTGCTCAGCTTGCTACAAGATTTCAGCCAAGTGTCAGAACATGAACTGAAACAAAAAATCCATACCATGTGACTGGAAACAAGCAACTAATCTGAATATTAATTACACTTTCTAGTCAAGATCATGCTTTTATAAAAATACATGATATTTCTCCATAAAACCTGTTAAAGTTCCAGAAAACTGGGATGTAAAAAAAAAAAACCGAGACCATTTTAAATCATTTTTGATATTAACCCAAAGTAGCTCAAGTGGAAAAGCAAGTAATTCTGATAGAGGGAAAATAATAATAAAAAAAAACAGTTGCATACATGTCTACAAAAGGCAACTAATATTTTATTGAACCAATTTTTTTAGGGAATGCCATAAAACCATTTGTGGAATGTATTTTCATTGAGAAGCACAAGATTTATTTTCTATAATCGGCTCTTTTGATCTCTTAATATGCCCACATGTAATTCACAATTACTACTCTCACTTTCAAAAAGTTTGAAAATAAAGATTCTTCATCATGCCATTCCAGATTGTGCTTTTATTTTCATATGCTATATCCAATTTTAGTACCAATGTGCTTTTTTTCCTCCCCTATCTCCCGTTTCCAGTTCCCTCCTTCCCGCTCCTTCCTCCTCTTAAGTCTTCAGACCGACTCTTTTCCTTGCTCTCCTCCTCCTTTCAGTCCTCTCTTTGTCCTCTCTCCTTCCTGTTCAAGATAAAGCAAACTCTCCAAAGCAGAAAGTATGGAGCCTCAAAGATATATCCTCATGTAGAGCAGAGACATGCACACATGCTACAGTACATCCCCGGCTTAAAACTCCCCCTCTATCTGCTTCCTGTCTTTCTTGTTCTCCCAGTGCCTGAGCCCAGGTTCCCTGGCGACTTCTCTTATCTGGTTACTGGAGAGTCTTAACAATGTGCTCAGAGACACATGAGGAGGGAGAGGAGAGCAGTGATGCAGAGTGACACAATTTATGTGGATCTTCCAAACAGCGGCTTCAGGTGCCACTGTGGAAATAGATCCTGCAACGATTGCAGGTAAGATATTTTCAAATTACCCCGAGATTACAGTGGTTTTAAAAATACTTCTTACAGATTTGTCTCACACGTCACTAAGCATATTTTGATATTATAGACAGAGAACGTGTCGAATGAAAAGTGGTCTTAATTATCCTTGTTTAATCACCGTGTTTTGCTTCACTATTCAGTTTTTCTTGTCACGTTGAGGCATCATTTCTGTCTGATCTGTAGAATACAAAAAACTTTAAATAGAAACTCTTACAAACTTAAGGAGATGAAACAGTCTTTTTTAAGACGCATCATGCCCCAATCTGAAGAAATTTAAGAGCAGATGAGGAAAAATAATCAATCAAAAGCCATTTCTAACAAAGCAACACACCACATTTAAAGCTGCTGTTTACAAAGAGTGAAATTATGAAAAACAGTGTTGAACCTTCTCGGGTATTCCTGGCCTTTCGAGATTATTTTTAAGAGCAGTTCTACGTCTCAACCAAGAGTTCACAACCCAGAGCAAGAACTGCAGGTCTGCAGTTCGCCCAGTGAATAGTTATGCACCGAGCAGAAGTGGCATCCTTTGTCGAGTTGCAAGAAGAGAATAATTCCTGATCAAAGAGAACACAAAGTCCTGTCTGACATTTGAAGATTAAAAATTGAACTTTTTGGAAGGGTTTTGTCCTTTTACAAGTGTCAAGAAGACGGCATTTCAGAAAAAACAACACTCATGCCAACAACCAAACATGTGTCTTTTGCATTCTTTGTTCATGTCTGCCATTTTATACTGCTATCATGTTCAAAATAAATACATTTTAAAAATAAAAAAGGGGGGTTTGAAGTAAACTTGTCAAATTCTGGACTTAAATCCAACTGAAACTCTGAGGTTTGACCCTAATCTTGCTTGAAAATCCTCGAATTTTGGAAGAACATGAACAATTTACAAAATTACTACTAAAAAGACTAGAAGTTGGTAGAAATCTTATAATGAGTCTTTTATAAATGATATAAATAAAACTAATTGTCTGTTATTGCAAATACTTGATTTTTGTTCAACAGCTAGCGACATGACTTATATTGAGATTTGGAGGAAGTTGGTTCCTCACATGGGGCCAATAGGCTCACTATCTGAAAACAATAGTTTGTTTAAACTCAGATTATATTTATGTGCCTGTAGGATTTTTTAGTCTGACACATTTAAACAAAGAAAAAGGCAGAAATCGGGGCTCTAGGCGTCTCCATGGCGCCTCATGTGCAGAGGCTGTAGTTTTCACGTGTCCTGGGTTTGACTCCCAGGTTCAGTTTGCCCTTTTCTCTCCTCCCCACTTACAGAAAATCTTTTTTAAAAACCCCAGAATAAACAAGAAATCCATGAAGGGGCAAATACCCTTTTCCCGTCACCATTAGTAACTATATTTTGACCAGGAGGTCCTCCAGCCACTCCAGCAGACATGCTTCCATCCTGGCGAGAGAGATAAAGGCCAGATTCGTAAGAGCTGCAAAAAGCCACTAATTATGGGCTGTTTAGAAGTTTAACCGCATGAATCCCCTTCCTGCAAAGGTTCACAAACGGTGATGATTCACGTTTTCTGCTGGAGGATCATTTTGTGCGTTGCCGGGTGGATGCTGGTGGAGTGAAACGGGGAGGGAGAGGACAGATCTACCAAAGTGTTCATGCTCGGAATGAAAAAGTGGCTTTCTTTAATGGCCTGCTTGTGCGAGATATAAGATATCAAGCAGTTGCTAGGTTACAGGTCAGTCCGGCACGGCTAATGCGAAAGGTATAGAGATTTCATGGTGCGTATGATATTGAAGCAAGCAGAGTTCTAACTTTGGACAAAATGTGATAACGTGCTAGCAAGGCTCAGCAGCAACAATAACCATGGCGATGACTCAAACGCAGCTTTACTGTCTGGATATGTGCCATTCACCATAAAGCAAATACATGACATTTTCAAGCTCACTTGGAGACCTGTAAATGTGTCTTGCGATTGCAGCAGTAACTATCCCAGCGGTGGTCATTTGAAGGATAGCCTGCAGGCCATTAGCGCAGGATGCAGGAACCCCTCCACTCGCCCTCTCAGCCCTTTTCACTTGCTGTCAACTAACAGGTTTCTACAAAAGCTGGTTTTCCCCTTTCGCACTCCGGTTGTAACGACGGTCATGTTGGACAAACGCTTTGGATTTTTCACTGTCGCTCTCCTGCCAACCTCAGTCAACAGCCTGGAAAGAGCTTCTCCTTTTGTTCTGGAGATTATTTTTTGAATTTCTGAGACATAGAACCCATTTCCTTAATAAACGGCACAAGAACTGGACATTCCCATGATATTTACCTGCATATGTAATTGCTGACACTAAAGGATGAACCAGAGTGGTGAGGGATTCGGGACCTGGCTTGGTTCTTTTGATTTCTCCTTTACGTTACTTGAGAAAGCACCGTGCCTTTAACTCGGATGTCATGACATTATCGATTGGAAGTATGCAAAGCTGTGACATACTCACTTTCAGATGATCCAACCTTTAAGTTTATGGCATTTAATGGGCAAAAGTCATGTGTTAAGAAATAATTGTTTTCAACAAACCCAATAAAACATCTTCCGCTTATCCCAAATCCTGCAGCGCCGCGGGAAATGACTGGAAACGTCATATTTGTCCAATATTTGCTTGTCTGCACAGTTAAATCATACATATAAATTAAACATATAAATCCATGTCTAATCACTCTCATTCTCTGATAAAAGACGTGTAGATTCCTTAAAGGAAACTCCTGCTTTTAAACTGCTGGTTCACTGGTAGTTCATGCTGTCGGAATGTAACTGGAGGCATTTCCCTTACAAGACTCTTCTCTCAATGTTTGTCTCTGCCTTTAAGACCAGGCTTAAAACTTTCCTTTTTGATGAAGCTTTTGGTTCGAGCTGCTCTCGTTATCCTGCGGTGTAGTTATGTAGCTACAGGCTTAAGTCTGTACTCTGCAAGAGCAAAGAAAATGTTCCGTCTCCCAGGGAATTACGTCATTCTGGTCTCTTGCATTCTGTCCAACAGCTGCCCTCTGGTTGGTCACCCCGTTACCGTAGCCACCCTCACTATCCGTCAGCAAAATCCCATTAGATAAAAGAAGTCCAGTTTTCTAGTTTATGTGCACAAACATTCCTGATGGAAGCGGGAATCACTAAATAAAATCGCTGGTGTCTCATATCAATGTTGTAGGACTCTTTGTTTCAATACTGAGACTCTTGAGTTTTAGTTCTAGTGAAATATTTTCCAAGCAGCAAATTCTGCAGAGTTAAATCAACACGAGTCTATTTGGTCCTTTTTAGAATTGGCATTAATTTAACTCGTACAGTTATTTTGACAATAGTTTGAGTAGTGTTAACCCTTTCAAGTGTTAAAATGACTCAATTTCTTGTTGAAACAACTCTGAAAGAGTTAAATGAACACCAATTCTGATAAGGACCAAATAGTCTTGGGATAGTGTTGATTTAACTCTGCAGAATTTGCTGCACCTGTAAACTACAAAATATGGAAGATTTTCTAGATTTTTGCATGATGGCATATTTTTTAATCATCTCCTATCCCTTTAAACTAAACTGAGCAATCTGTGTCTCTGTATGTTTTTCACCATTAATTCACATTAAAAAAAGTACAAATCTTGACATGTTTTTTTTTTTTTTCCTGTATTCTTTTATTTACCCAAACGTAGAGCTTGAACCCTATTGGTCAGTCTTGGATCCAAAATTTGCTTACAAGTGTTTTTTTTGTCTTTCCAAAAGTTTGTATTGATCGTTACAATGTCTAGTTACATTTAATAACAATTTGAAAACATCCTACTTTGATCTCCAAATACTCCTAGAAAATGACCTATAAGGTTGAATTATTGCTTTTTTAAAAACTATTTTTCATGTTTTCTAATCCTGTGTTTTCCTTAAAGTCGGTGAATATCTACACCGAGTTTTCCACTCGGTGTAGATATTCTAATATTTATCTTTATGTGTTGGGAATCAGATTTATGTTTTTCTTTTTTTCTTTTTTTTTTTTTTTTGCTTAAGCATGAGACTTTTGTCACTAAAAATGGCATCTACGGGGTTCAAATTTCATGAATATTTTTGTGTAGAAGGAATAAATGACATTCATAGAAAATGCTGTGGAACCATGCTCATACATAATATTTGTGTGGCAGTCCTTGAAAGAGCGCGTTTTAGTGTCCAAGGAACACAGATGGAGCACAAAATGAAGGGACCCCAGAGGGTTAATGCTGGTTAATAATAACTTCCATCAGCAGCACATGTGCAAATTGGTGTGATGCAGAACAACATTACCTCTCAAAGCCCCCGTCCACTGAAAAAGTTATTTTTTTTCTTTTGGTCCCGTCATCCATTACCCGTGTACCAGCAGAGGCCTTTGTTACTGTTTTTGCCCCACACCTTCCAGTAGCGACTTGACAACCAGACAATGTTTGCACTACCCACCCCTAAGATCCCCATCACGCTCCTGACGGAGAGAGCTCTGCTGCCGTGACAACCAAAGTGCTGCTAGCATTAATTTTCACAACAGATGTGCTGACAAATTGCACGGTGGTGTCTCAGCCTGTAATTGTGCCCGACTCGTACTCCTCAGCTCGCTCAGACTGTACACAGTGTCAGAGTGTTTGGGCCGGACCTTACCTTACATCACCCCCCCACCCTCGCTGCCTCCAGCGCCCCCCCGTCTCCGCAGCAGCCAGCAGACTCGAGCCGCCAACCAGGACGGCTGTGAGAAGAGCGAGTCGGGTTTTGGCTCTGGCTGGAGGACGGAGTAATTAGCTTTGACACAGCTGATGAGTTGCTAATTAAATGTTTATCTGACTCTGGCATCTGTCATAAAACAAATGTCTGCTAGCTGCCTACAATCTGGGGATTATCCCAAATAACTGGGGTCAGGTCCCGCTCGCTGGGCGCAGGGCGCACTCTGAGCAGCCAGCCGTAGAAATAGCAGCTTCTGTCTGCTTTTTAGAAGCTCACTGCACTCACAGTGGCAATAATTATCTCTGTTCACACTCAAGTTGCACTCATTTATTTCATGTTTAGAAATTTAATCTTTAAGATCCTTATTTGAAGCCATGTAATTAAAATTCTCTCTCTCTCTTTCCCCTCACCCCCACTTTTCCTTGAGATATCTGCTCACCACTCATTACAACAGAAGGAATTTAATGGCTCCTGTTACGATAGGAGAACATTGTTATTTGAGTTTGTGGATGATAATTTTAAAGAATTGTGCACAAAAATCTGCCCAGCAGGTGAGGATTTCCCCTCCTCACCTGTTAGAAATCCCAAATCTTTTGTTAATTTGTTGACTGGACTGTTTCATTAATATTTTATTATTTTACTCATTATGTTGTTTAGTATCTCTAATCTGGTTCTTAGTTCAAATCTTTGACTTAGTTCTACGTTTTGTCTTGTGCATCCAAAGAGGGAGTTCATCATTTAAAAAAAAGAAGGAAATTTAAAACTTTTACAATGTGTGTAACGAGGCTAGAAAACACAATGTTCTTCCATTAATTTATTTTTTTATATTTAAATGATCACTCAAAGGAGCTGCTTCCCTCTGTAAATGATTCTCTTTACATATGAAAGAGAATCATTTAAAAACTCAACAGGTGGCTTTTCCAAATAGAAGTAGACAAACATTCCACATTGTTCATGTTTTTATTTATATTTATGTTTATTCATACTTATATTTATGTAAACAACTGTGAAGCCAGAATCACACTCTATCACAAAAGCACTTATAAAGTATTTAAAGGACACAAAGTTAGATGAGGAAATAATTTATTTTTTTTTTGTATTCAATTTTTTTTTTTTACTGATTTTTTTCTTTTTTCTATTATTTCTATTACTATTATTAAGGGCAATTGAAAGCTAGAATGAATTAAATTTTGTGGATTACACCTCAGTCCAGTTGATGGCGGTGATACATTGTAAGCTGCCAATAAATATTGTAGAAGAACAACAATGATCCTGATTCAAATAATTAGATAATTAGAAATATTTTTGCACAATTTGACACTTGTTTGTTGGACCAGAGAAACAAAGTGAAAGATACCATCCCTCAGCACCCTTTCATTGAAACAGCATGACAAAGTAGTCTACTGCAATACAAAAATGATTTGGAAGTAGTTTGAAGAGCACAATGAGTTTGAGGTGTTGATTTATCCTCCAAATCTTCCAGATCCCAACTCAGTCAGGAATCTGTGGGGTTAGAACTGGCTCTTCTCGCCTTACAGCTTGTAAATGATGCGTTTCAAATGCTCTTTAAATGAGAAATTAAATTAAAATCACACGTGAATAATTCATGCGATGAGCTCTTAACACTCATGGCAGCGACCGATGTAAACTGTTACATGAGAGAGATTCATAATTCTGGTGGCGCTCATCATTTGTCAGCCATCAGAGAAGACGTCGGCGTCTTGTTCAGGGGTTGGTGCGACAAGCCCATGATGCTCATGAGTGAACATGTGCGACGTTTTGGGAAAATTATTGTCGGCTGTAGATTCAACACGTTCAAATGACACATTTTTCTGAACCATGCAATACTGAGTCTTCTTGAGGAGCGAGCTGCATTGTCTGAAAACAAAAAATGTAAAAACAAAAACAAAAACATCATCCTTGTTCTACTTCCTGTCATCATCATCTTTGTTGTTTTATCCAGTAGTAACTTCCGGTTGTTGAGCATGTGACTTGTGTGGGGAAAAAGTGTCTCAATTGCAGCTTTCTGAAATAAATCTATTTTCATGCAGCCAAAAAAAAAAAACACTTTTTATCAAAAACATGAATTTGTTTCCATTAAATAAATTGTTTCCTCATAATTCCAGTTTGTACAATTTTATGGTTAAAGTAAATACAGCTGAGAGAATTGCGCCGCAGTCCAGTTCACAAGTTCTGTTTTTTTTTTCCTGCCATAAATAAGACCAAAACACTACTGAACATAATGTGTTCATGTTTTCCGTTGACCACCGGTAGAGAAACGGTGTGTTCCTGCCACATGGCGTTCTGATCACTCCGCTGGTTCCAGTGAGCTGGACAGAGGTTGAGGCTGAAGCAGACAAGAGGCAAACGAGGTGACTGCCAAGAAGTTGAACTTCATGGATCGAGAGATTTAAATAAAATGCAGTTCCCCAGTGTTCCTCTGTCCAACACATTGGACATGTGGGTAGACATAGAACCAATGTCGTGTCCTGACCTATAAAGTAAGAAACCCACAACAGAGTACATTTAACAGAAGGAGAACAAAAGAGAAACATATAAATATCTGCTCCATGTTTGGCTCTACTTTCTATTAAGAACTGAAGAATAAGCCGAGTCTTTTGTCTTTTAAACAAAATGTCTGGACTACGCTCTTTGTGCGCCGCTGCTGAAGTCTGAAATGAAAACGTCAGTTTAACATTCAGACATGACGATCTGAGTGTTCTCACTGACGGCTCCGTCTGGCCACAGCAACAAAACATCCCAAATTAAGGCTTCCCAGCCTCGGTTCATGTTTGCTAGAAAACGCAGCGCCGACAGGTAATAAAGTAATGTTTGTGCATTTTAAGTCGTTTGAGAAACAACTCATTATTTTCCTGGTCAATGTCTTCAATCCGACTTGGAGTATCACATCTATCCTCTGACACTTTAAGCTGCTCTCATTCATATTATTCAGTTTGATTGCAGTCGCATATTTTCATTTAAATGCTGATGGGCTCAAACATCAGTGTAAATTGAAAAGCCAAACTTATTACTGTGGTTTCTTTTCCATTCCTTGGTATGTTTGGATACGGCGGGGGCGGAGGGGATTGAAGCCGTCTTTGTTTGTCATGCAGATTCAAACCCATGGATTTCTATGAATGTAAAAAAGGCTCCAAACTGCACTGACCTGCATTAAAATCCTCCGTTTTTTTAATTCAGATGTCAAACTGAGTCACAGCTCAGGGCAGCGGGTGCCTGGCATCCTGCTGAAAGAGCGAGTTGGCATGTGAGCGAACGGTTCACGACTCACCTCAGGTTCATGACCCTCCAACTGCTTCTCTCTTTACAGCTGGCAGCCTGGACCATAAACGATACCAACCTTTAGCAGAAGCAGTTCCAGAAGTACAGAAACTCTTGTGTTAGGAGTTGCTGCAGCTTAGAGAACAGAGAGAGGTTTTCACTCCCAGCAAAGGCACAAAGACGGGGCAGCACAATGCAGCCTTCTCTGCCAGCCTGCAGGGATGTTTTCTTAAAGCTAAGGTTCTGTGAAGTGACGATCTGGAGTTGTTTGTTTTACCTGTGGACAAACTTGTAGAAACCTTACAAAATTATTGCATTAGGTGTTAAACTCTGTTCCGTGGCCACAGGTGTGTAACAAGATCAACCCTGCCATCGCTAATGGTCCAGTCATTAAATCTGCTCGTCTCTAAATGCTCCACAGTGAGCCATTTGAGGTATTATGACCAAATGGAAGTGATTCAGAATGACAGCAACTCAACCACAAAGTGGTAGACGACATAAACTCCAGGTGGAGTGAATGCTGCAAGTCAATGACTCAACGCAATCTGCTGGGTTTCCTTGGAGAGAAACTTTGAAACTACTCTGAATAACTAATTGAGCTTATTGCACTGTTTGATGACTGGAATCGATTTGAATGTATTTATGATTAAACTGAAATTACTTTGTTTTTTGTAAAGTGTCTCAAGACGACATTTGTTGTGAATTGGTGCTTTATAAATGAACTGAATTGAATTAAATCAATTCACAAACCAGAGTCACCAGATGCTGAGGCACTGAAACTTTCTGCAGACTTAGTAGTGGGAACCTATTCTTGCTGCCTGAACCTTAGTAGTTGCTGAGACAGTGGCACTTTCCTCAATTGCATTGTGTGAAGTGTTAAATTTTGTGCAGAGTTGATTCTAACTTGAGGCTGTTTTTAGCGAGTTGCGTTTTCCCCTCCTACTTCAAGTGAAAAGATCTTTTAATTGCCCATCATAGCCAGACATTTTGTAAAATTTCATTCGCTCAACTATCTGGGAAATGCTACTGGACGGCTCCTTCCACATTTCTGTACTCTAGTGCACAAAGCAAGGCTCATAGAGGCGAGGATGGTGAAGTTTGCTGTGGAAGAACTTGACTGGCCAGCAGAGAGTCCAGATCTTGATCCAATTGGAATGAATTAGAGTGGAGACCTTCTTGTCCAACATCAGTGTCTGACCTCACAAATGGTCAAAAATGACTACCAACTTACTCCTGAACTTTGCAGAATCGCAGGCAGAGTTCAGCTTTTAGAACGTAAAATATCATTAAAAGAAATTAAATCCTGTGGATGGCTTGGAGAGAGCAGTTAAATAGACGAGAAGAGATTCTGCAGATGAAGACATCAGGAGTGAAATGATGAAAATCCACTGTGTAAACAGTCCTTTATGAAACCTTTGTCATTTGTTCCTCAAATTGTACAATCAGCGGTATCCACAGGGGAGAGCATCTGACCTTTGGTGTTCTAATGTTTAATTTGCATTTCTGATGTCTTGCATTTCACCCATGTTGCTGACCTTTTTTAATAAACTATCTTTGAATTTTTTATTTTTAAAGGTTTTGTTGGCTCTAGTGGCCTTTATTTGAAAGTAGTTTGACAGGAAAGAGGGCAATGAGAGAGGTGGATTGCAGAGACAGATTTACTCTGCATTTTGTAATCATTGTTATACCTAAACTCTTAAAATATATATATATATATATATATCTTCTTTTGGCAGTTCCGAAGAGAGAATAAGGATCTCAATAGAAAAATGGCAAGAATTTATTTCCTGTTTTAATTAAAGTATCAGCTCAGGCTCCTACTCCAGGCTTGTAAACTTGATTCCTTGAGGAAACCTTTTGGGGCCCCAGTTTGTGAGTTTTGTTGTCGGCTTTTTTGCATTGTGAGTTTTCAGAAATTGTTCTTGATGGTCTACCAACCTCTTCAGGGTTTAACCTGCCATCTGCTTAATGGCTGCTGGAAATAGACACCAGCAAACCTAATATAGACAATAGATGGATGGATTGTATATCTAAAGTATGGTTTTCAAGAGTTAATAAATATTTTTGTAAAATTTTACATTTGGCTTGATCTTTACTTAGTACAAAATTACTTGAACTTTGTGGTTTTGTACTATTTAGGTTAGATCTCAACATTTTTTACTTTCAAAACATGACACAGATGGGATGTAATGACAAAGAACAGACAGCTGCCAGATTTGCTAAAATACCCATATGGGATGTTTCCTCTGCTTTTAATTAAGGAGACGTTAGTTAGAAATTAACTGTCAATACTCACAATGGTACTTTGTGTGTCAGTCATAAATTTATCTTTGCTAAACAGCTCTACTAACACAATTTTCAAGGGGCCTTCATTTTCCCTAAAGGTGCGTTCACACCAAACGCATTTTGAGCATCGGGTACGTCTGGTTTACATTCAAAGTATGTGGAGGCGCGTTTTGAGCATCTAGCATGGAGTAATTTGAACCGTTTGCAGCGTTTTGAGTGCCCAACGGAAAATGGTGGCTAGAGCTGGTGCGTCTGACGCTCCCTCGATGCACCTCCACATAGACTTTGAATGTAAACTAGACGCGCGAAACATGAGGTGTAAAGCAAAATGTCAAGCGTCTGCATTCAAAGTGCACGTGTCAAAGTTGAAGCCTCGGTGTTTTTTTGACGCGCATAACGTGTGAACGCACCATAACATGGAATTTAGAATTTCCAGATTCTAAAAACATGTCTGCAAAAGGCAGTTACGTGTTTAGCTGATTTTTGTAAAACAAACAAAAAAACGTTCGAAGCGATTCAAATCTTAAAGTTAAAAATTCTTCAATTTGTATCAATTCAGATTAGCTGGACCTGGCAGCCAATTGTACTGGCTTGGTTCAGAGAAGTCGAGACCCAGGTGGACTCTACTGTCATCAAACAAGCTTTAGTGTTTTTGTCAGACAATTGACAAAAAAGTTAACTGGTGCAAAAAATCCCAAGATATTGCATGTACTGGAAAAATGTGTTCGACTCCAACTAGAGAACGTTTGCATGTTCTCAATGCATGTTTACAATGAGACGACCTTTAAGTAGGTCATTGCTTCCAACATCTATTTTCCAAGTAAATTTTAATTGGTTTCTGTATAATTAACCATCCAATGCAAATGGTACCTTGGTTCTAGTCTTTTAATTTCGTACAAGTCCACAATGGCCTTGACCCCTTTCCAACTAGCCTTGAGTTAATAAAGATTTATGAAAAATGAAAATAGTATGAAGGTTATCTACTACAGGAACGTTTTAAATTTTAATAGCACCTCACCTTAACTCCTACAGACGCCGTTTTACTTCTATCCGCTCTTCTTGTGGCCAATTTTTCACATTTGCAAACCAAATAACTAATTTTAATTATATTACATACCATTATTATTCAATTGAACAATCTCAACTTAACATCTACATGAGGTTGTATTTTGTTAATACAACTGTAAATAAATTCAGATAATAAGTAGTTTAAAATTAAGAAATATCGCTTTTAACAGATTTCTATAAATTTAGACTTTATTGATTTTTTTTATATATATATATATCTAGGCTGTCAGTGTTGTTCTAGTGACTGAATATGTTTATGATGATAAAATTGAAGGTACATGGTGAAAGACCTCCTCCCCCCTTGCTGGGATTAAACTTCACAACAAAGGCTACCTATATTTAATTTTCACAACTCGCCTGCAGAGCTAATAAAATGTAATCAGTGTGTTCTAGGTGAGTAGGAAAACTTCCAATAAAGGAAAAGCAAATAACACAAAGACCTCACCGAGCCATGTTCCATGTTTAGAAAAATATGGATGATTTATTTGACCCTACTTTGACAAGCCTTGGACTCCATACCCGAGAAATTTCAGTCTTCCAATGTCAGTGGAATACAGTCTACATCCAAACATGAATGTGGTACATTTGTTGTTAGCAGCACATTCATTCACTTCTCGTCCAAGCACGTTTGCAAAGAAACACGATAATTATCCTTTCAGATACTTGGTTAAGTGGGTTTCTATCTTGAACTCACAAAACAGTGATGAGTTATAGTTGTTTAGAATCTATTTAAAACAGACAGTCTAATACAAAGTTCATCCAGTACAGACTTGTCCATAATACTGCTTCTAGGATAGCTTATTTACAATTATCTACTGGAAGCAAAAAATGAAAAACAAAAACAAAACAAAAAAGAACAAGATTGCCATTGTTTTAAGAACAAAACAAACTAGCCATCACTATTCAAAGTCAAAGATAAACCAAAACTGAATATTTTCTATTGATTGTGCTTTGTAACCCACAAAACCACTTGATATTCAGAAATGGAACATCTGTCAGAGGCACCAAATACGAGTGCAGATAACATCCATTTCAGTTTCTCTCTTGAGATTCTCTAGAGCTATGAGTTAGATGGGGCGTAAAAATATTCTTTTTATTCCTTTATTTTATTTATTTATTTATATATATATTTATAAAGATACTACAGGCTCCCTCTTGTTCATCGCCTGTGATGGTGCTGCTTTGCACAACAGAAGTCACAGAGGAATCACTTTTTGTCTATAACCATGCAAAGCCCTTAAGATTTGCCAGAAAAGGTCACAGATTGTTGGGACAAAGGGGACTGATAAAGGCTTAAACAGACACAATCAGTGTTTTCCACTAAAACATACACAGATGCAGGCCGTTAAGACTGTGGACAAATAGGATTATCCCAAAAACTGGAAGTTGTATTAGGCAGGTTAACTTGACAATGCCCAACCTCACCCCTTCCACAACCCAATCTGGCTTTAAATCTTGCTGGGCATGTTTATGCAGTGTACAGTGTAGTTCTTTGTTCCGGTCTCACAGTAAGCTAGCGGATGATCTTGGTCCTGGAATCTTCAGTTAAGGAAAATGTAGTCACTACTTCCTACTCTACAAGGTGGCAAGTGTAACCATGTTCTGCGATCGAGCCCACCGCCTGGTACAGCAGTGGTTCTTCTGGCACAGTTTAGGTTTGGGTTGCTGTTACACAGTCACTTCAGTCTTGCTGCCTGTGCGGTAGTGCTGTGGCTGTTGTTGCTGCTGCTGCTGCTGCTGGTGGTGCTGTGGGATATAGTGGAGCTGCTCCACAGTGTGAGTTCGTCTGGAGGCAAACACTTGCCTTTTATTTGCTGTCTGGTTCATGGCTAACGTGTTGGAATGCACGGCCACCCCCGTCCCCGGTGCCCCGCTGCTGCCACCGCCACCGCCACTACCACCATTGTTCGAGGCACTGGGATGGGAGTGCATTTTGGTCATCTTGTAGCGATCCATGAGCGGAGTGGTCGGTGTGAACACGTCAGTATGTGAAATGGCGCGGGAAATTGACTTGTCACTGCCATAGAAGCCTCCAGAAATGCTGCTGACCATGCCACGCTTCAAGGACATCATCAGCTTGTCCGGCGACAGAAGAGGATCTTGGGACAGGAGGCGGTCTTGTGAGTACAAGCGGTCCTGCGAATAGAGGCGCTCTTGAGAGTAATGGCGGTCTTTCGAATACAAGTGCTCCTGGGACAAGAGTCGGTCCTTGGAGTACATGCGGTCCTTAGAGTACAGGCGATCTTGCGAGGTGTGACGGTCCTGTGGCAGAAGACGCTCCTGGGAACGAAGACGTTCAGCAGACAGAAGCTGTTCATCTGAGAGGATTCGGCCTCCGTAGGGAGACATGCCCTCAGAAGACATGTTGTAGTCCTGGTGGGGACCACTTTGTGGGACCAGAACGCGGTCCTGGGACATGGCCCTCTGGACACGGCGAGGCCTCTGCCTTTGCTGCGACTGTTGCTGTGAAGACTGCGACTGAGGAGGGGCCTGGGAGATACCAGGAGGTGGAGGTTGGCTTTGGAGTTGCTGCTGCTGCTGTTCCCGATGCTGGAGAGCAAAAACAGAGATGGGGTAAGTTTACTCACAATCTGAGGCAGTTTAGTTGGAATCTAGTGGATGATCATATATAGCTTTGAATACCCTGAAGTCTGGAAGCCGGCACTTATACTTCACACTTCAGAGAACATGACCTCATTTTAAAGACTGCTCACTCAAATCTAACCCTTGTGCACCCACCTGTTCTTGACTCATTTTGAGAACATGCAAAGGAAGAGTGCCTCTTGCTGCCAGGTCAGGCAGGTGGCGCTTACGGGTGTAGTAGTCATCAACTTCTTTATCTGCTACAGAGGAAATGATAATTAGGAAAAGAAAAGGAGGCGAGCGACGAAGAGAGAGATCCAGGATGTGAAGGAACAAGAAAACACACAGGAAGATGTTTAAACGGGAAGGGAAAAATTGGATCAAGAGGAAGTGTAGAACATTGCACACATGGCAGAGAGCGATGTTGACAGACCCATCTGTGTTTCACCTTTCCAAGCACATGAAGGGGAATAGAAAGTAGAGGAATTGCATATTACATGCCAGGCACACAACATCCACATATCCTTGCTTCATCAGGAATGCTACGGTCAGCCCTGGCTGTGTAGGGGGAAACTTTTCAAAGGTCATGTGAAAATCTATAAACAGGAAAGCTCATTTCACAGACATGGAGGGAAACATACAGGCACTTTGTACACACATGCTGGAATGCTATTGGTTCCCAGGCAAAAACAGGTCATCCTTGAGAGCTGCAAGAGGTTTCATATTACTGAGTGGGTGCCTCTTTACTTACGTCAGCAGACAAGAAAACATGCATTTAGAGGCAGATCAAAGTGACAAGAAGACTTTCGCAGATGATCAATTGTAGGAAAGAACATGGAATCAAGGTCATGCCACACAACACAAACACATGCATAAAGACTCATCACTGAATTACAAACATGGTGGCACACATACAAAAGTCGGGCCAGACGTCTGGTCAAAGCAACACGGAATCGGCGTCCGTGAATGTCGGTGAATAACTGGTCCGCCGCTGTACTAAATTAGGAATGAACGCAAGCGGAAATAATTTATGGAGAGCTCCTAAATGACTTTTGTGTGTGATGCTATCTTCTTCTGTAATGAGTGCAAAAGTGTTCATGCCACCTGTCCATATTTGATTCAGCCAAAATCCCCTTTGGCAAGCCACGGGCGCTCGCTGCAAATCGATTCATTATGAGAGATAATAAAAACAAGATGTTCCTATCTCAAGAATAATAGTCAGCGTGATCTGGGCAGGGCACTGCAAGCTCATCAGCCATATTATCATGGAGTGAATTAACGTGAGATGTATACTGTCCTACATGGCAACAGTCTAATGCTTTTTTTCTTCAGTTTGATAGCAATTTGCATTAATAAGCAGAATCATTATTCTCTTTTATTATCTCAACAATGAAACCACTGCTCTATCTTCCCTCTCGCACAATCCTGCATGATCCGTCAGCATGCCCACAGTAGTTAGGCGACAAAAAGAAACAGCAGAGCCTTTTGGCTGTTTGCTGCAACAAATAATTTGCTTTGGAAGCAGAAAGAAAGTTAGCGAGACTGAAGGACACAGCCTGGGGATATTTGTACCGCTTTGTACACCAGCTCTGTGGTCGGCTTCTGTTGTGACAATTGAATTTGTTTGTTTCTGATTTAATGCCCATCAAAAGCTGTTGTCTTAATTTTTTCCCAAGCATTCTTCACATGAAGGGATAACAACTAGCCCTGCGTGCTGCAAAGCCATTTCACACTTTGGCCAGAAACGGTTGCTGGCAGCAGCCGCCCCGTGCGCCAGTGTGGCGTGAACCCTGACCGGAGGAGCCGCAGATCGTCATCCTTCACTTTGAGCGCGTGCCTGCAGTGTGAGGTCGGGCAATCTTGATGAGATTACGCAGGCCTCAAGGAATATTTGCGTTTCCCTTAAACAATATCAGGAGAGGAGACCTCATTACGCAGCAGAAATCCAGCGTAGTGCCACTAAATCAATACGAAACCAAGCCGCGTCGGGCCGGGCGCAACACTCCACTTAACACTGTGCTTCTCTGCTCTGAGAGAATAGGTGGCTGCAGTCTTTAAGTGGAGAGGAGAAAAAGCAACGAATATCAATGACTCATAGTATCTGTGAGATGACTTCACTGATTTCCTGATGGATCAGAGCTGAGAAATGAATACCTCAATTAGATTCAAAACTCTCTTGATTCCCTTTTATATTTGCTCGAATTGGAGTAATGTGAATGAGTACTTTTGCCAGATAACCTCAAAACAGCAGGAAAATCTAATTCTTCTTGCTTCCAGTAAGGAGTCATGGAAGCACACGATGATTCGTTTCTGTTTTTGTCTTTTTTTTTTTCTTTCCATTTTTTTTGGGGGGGGGGTTATCATGCAGGCACCAGGACCGGGATCCTTCTCTTGCATTAGTGCAGTGAACTTGGACCTACTGAGTTTCTTCAGGGATGAGAACCGGCTTAGGTCGGCCTTGACGGCCGCCTCGTAGGAGGGCGGCAGGTGTGACAGGCTCTGGAAGGAGCGCGAGAAAGACAGGTCGTATGGCTCCGTCTGCGAGGTCAGGATGCTGCTTATCCGATTGTTCTCTGGAGACACATACGTACATATACAGACACAGAAGAAGAAAAAAATGGGCTTCCCAACCCTAACTCCTTCAAAAGACACCGAGCACGGACGAGAGCTCAGGCGATCAGCGCAGACGACCACCTGCTGAAGTGGAGGGAAACAAGAGTAGCCTGATGGAGGAGCTGAAGTCTTAGTTGTACAAATATTTCCTGGGGGCTCTAAAGGTGCTCTGAGAACATCGTCTTACGGAGGAATAGTTCGTGGTTGAATCCGTTCCTTTTGGTGCAGGTAAACTAAGTTAACAAAAGACACATCTTCACATTTTTTCACATTAAAGCCATCATTTGAAATGTGTTTCATTGGGGTGTTATGGGATGGACCAACACAAAGTATTGTCTTTCACATTGGGAGAATTCTGTATTTTTAGTTCTTTACAAATAAAATTGTTTTCAGACCCCTTTACTTTGATACACCTACATAAAGTCACGTGTAAACAGAAGTCATCAGATTTGTTTCATAAATGGAGATCTCCGTTTTGTATATCATCTGTCCTGTGAAGGCAGTTTGTCTGTAAAATGTTGCTGTTGGTCTAAAGATCTAAAGACTTTTGAAATGCCAGCTGCATGAACAGTGCCATATAAATAAACCTGCCTTGACCTTCCTGGCGAGAATAGTAGAATTGCTTCTTGTAATCAAGTCTTAAAATGGTCTAGTCAAAGGCTCAGTGGTAAAGCAGGCACACCATATGCAGAAACTACAATCGTCATGTCCCTGGTTTAATTCCCGACCTCAGGACATTTGTTGCATGTCTTCCCCGTCTCTTTTTTGTTGCTGTGGAATAAATCCCACCAGTACTACAAAAACCTTTAAAACAACAGTTAGTGTTCAGACATGAATCCAACCAAGGATCTGTTTCATTAATTTAGAACGTCTGCTCACAGAAACTCCCTGTCAATCAGACTGAGCTGGAGCATTTACTCAGTTTTAGTCTGTAGATGTGCAAAGCTAGTCAACAGATACCCCAACAGAAACTCCTGTCAAGTATCAACTGAGCGAAGCTGAACATGCACATACTCCACACTGAAGATTTTTATTTGTAGAGTTATGAAAATCATTGCTATGTCCACTATGTCCACTTTTATTCTCCACTTTGTGTTGGTCCATCTCATAAAATGTCAAGATAAGATACACTGGAGCCTGTGGTTCAAAATGTGAAGAAGTTGGAGGGTTACTGATAGATTTGGAAGCCAGCATATAAATGAAATGAGGAATAAAGCATTTTTTTACAGCTGGCTGTACTTAATGAATCTTCAAAACCTCCAAACACTCTCCTGGCTGTTAGCTTTGCAAAGAACTCCAATCGTTGTTCTTTCACAAATCTTGCCTTTGAAGTTCTATTTCTGTCAAAAGAAAAAAAAAACCTTCAACATCCCAGTACCTGCTTCTCAGAAACGGTTGCGCATCTAAAACTCCAGCTTCCTGTCGGTGGCAGTGGGGTAGTGGGGTGGGTGGGGGGCAGTATAGGTGGAAACATCACATAACTGAGCGAGCGTTTGCTGTGGGACTGACTCGACAGGTGAGGCGGTGGTTTGACGTGAGGAAACGGTGCTCTGAGAAGGAAACGAGTGGAAGAAAACAAGACAATACACGGAACGGGCGCTGTGTGCTGGAGAGTGACCCTGCTCATGACAGCGTTGTGATGTGATCTGGGACCAGGCAGGGGAGCAATGCCCGAACCGACTGTTGTTGAAACAACGTGATATGGCTTCAGGAAGACACCCGGGGTGGGTTGCTGCCGAGAGGCATGTCTCAAGGACCTAAATCCTCTGTTATTCTCACTCTACTTTTTTTTTTTTCTTTTTTTTTTATCTCTCATTCACACGCATGCATGCGCGCAAGCATCCGGAGTCTGTCCCATTTACCTCCGTCTTCCTCACTCTGTCAATCTTATCTATCCCGCCATGCTGCCACCCACTTTTCTCCGCTTCTTAATTCTTTCTTGTCCATCCAGTATTCCATTCTCTCTCATTTTCTCTCTGGCTGCTTCTCTATCTCACTTCCCCTGTGAGCCTCGAGTCTGTCACAGTGCAGAGCAGCAGCATGGGCGCGGCTCTAAAGCAGCCTCCATTGAACAGATAAAAAAAAATAAAAAATGGGGCTTTAGTAAATTTCTGCAAGATGGAGAGCATGAGACTAAAACGCAGCAAAGATGTAGATGTGACCATCTGAAAGGGACAAAAAAAAAGTTGACTATAGTATAAGAAGGAGAGAAAACTGGACGGGAAGCTGGACAAAGTAGGGCAGAAGGGCGTCGAACAACTGCTGGGGGTCCCGGGAAGCTGCAGGGAATGGGGACTGAAGGATGTGAATGATTCGTAAGTGGAGAGTTCGGCAATCCTGCATCAACAAGGAAGAACCGACTCAGAATGTGGCATGCTGTTAGCGTTCAATAGAGCAAACACGTTTTTACCCCTTCATCAAGACGGACACTACAACCACACAGACCTGGCTCAAATAGTCCCAGGCTTCTGGGAGTTATCAATTTCACACAAAGCTTTGCACCATCGAACTTGAAATTATACGTTACTGCCAACAAATTCAATGAAAATGTCCAAAACTAAAAATCGAGTATGAATACTGTGGAGAGAAACCTGGATAATGGCTGAAATTGGTTGCCTGAGATTCTGGAGTCTCTAAGCAGATAAAACTGGATCACGATATATAAAAAATAACAAATTATTATATTGTTTATGGTGCTTAAACTGAGTGAGTAAGAGTGATGAGCTCGATGATATAAAAATTTGGCTTGTGCATTGAAGTTGCAAGAAATTTTAATTCGATTAGTGTTGCATCACTAACCAGTGACTAACCATTCAGTTAGTCACTGTGATGGCTAGTCACCAGAACATTATCAATTGTCCTTCATCATTTACTGAATTATTTATTCCTAATTCAGTAAATGATTGTTTGAACATCGATTGTAGCAACTGTTGTTTTTTAGTTTTTAAAGCTAACTTGTCATAAACCTCAGTTTCTGACACATTCATATCACCGTTACTAACCATTGTCAGTAGTGGTTATGGTAACCTTCACTAATCATTTCACTAGTTAGTGACCGTTGAGTTTTCTTTGCTCCTTTCTACTATTTTTCTGTCATTTATTTGCATTCCTTGAATGTTACTGGCCTAGCTATGAAGAGTTTCTTGAAAACTGGAAGTCGAGGTATTTTTGTTCATAAATGTTCATCTTTAGGAGAAAAGCTGTTTGCTTTTTTTAATTCTGTTTATGTGTAGGGCTTTCTGTTTGAGAGACGTAGTGCAAAAATTTACTCCTTTAGCCATTGTTCTATAAAACCACACCTCACCACTGGGTATTGATAAAACAATAATTGACTGTTTGGCTAATGATGGTTAATACGGAGGTGTCCAGAGTCAATGTGATCTAAATGAACAACTTTATTAACATCTTCCCTTGGCACTTATTAATAGTTAAAAACCAAACCTATCGTAGGAGAACATCAGTTTCAAACCTGGCAGTGCTTTGCTTGCGTTGGTTTTCAGGCTAGGAGTTAAACCATCTAGTCGTTATTATCTTTTGACTTTTTTTTATTCTTTATGTGAAGTTACTGGGTTTGAATAAATATATATTTATTTCCACTTTGGGTCTCTTACTTTAGTGGTAAGTTTTAATACTTAGAATATCTCTGATCCTGAAAAACAAAACAGTCAGAAACTAATAATCAATGCCGTCACAGCAGTTCCTGCCGTTTTTGGCCAAGTTTGATGTTTTTTCTTAGATTTTAGCATAAGTATGAAACTGTAGTATTTTGACCTGTTGTGGCTTTGTCCACAAAAATGACAAACTCAGTCGTAGAATTTGTTGGCAGTAAGAAAGATTTAAGTCGCAACTGAAAAGCTCGTTTTGGGTTGCGCACTTGCAATCGCGTGAAATCTAATAATAGTTTGAACCCAGTATTTGAAACCACATGGCAAAACCCTGAAAGTTTCCCGTCGGAGCGGGATCAAACAGGCTTTCAAATCTACTTAAATCAGGTCTGAAAGAAAAAAACAAAACACACCAGCCGATGTGGAAGAAAGGACAGAAACGCGAGGGTGGGTTTGTGGAGGACGTACAGTATGCGTGATCAAATGGCGTGAAGAAACACTTATATCAAATCAAATATGTATGTATGACTTACCACGTCTCAATGATCGGTGAGCTACCAAACCCAAGTAAAAACAACAACAACAACAACAAAAAAAACAACAGTAGTGTTTTCAGAAACATGTCGATGGCAAGAGGGGGCAGAAAACACACCGCACACAAACCTTCTCCACATTCAGCATGACCAGTGCAGAAAATCCTCCCACAAACAATTATTCTGATGAATTCAGCCTTCGCCTCCGGAGGCTCCGGTTCCGGAGTCTGTGCCCGATTTGCCATTTTGTGCGTGTGATGTAGAGCGGCGTGCTCCGGTTGTGTCAGCAGTGGGCCGCAGAGAGGCTCAGAACATTGGCTTCTATCTGGGAAACACACTGCATGCTGAAATGCGAAAGGATTTTAGCCAGACTGTGATCAAAGTGGCTGTGTTAGATATGTTGTTGAAATGGATTTTTCATGTTTCCCACAGATCTCCAGGCATTTGTTCCCAGTGTGTGGCTTGCTTATCTGGGTGAGTGTGTCTACGCCATATGGTCAATTATGTCCACAAAAGGAAAGAGCCGCTCCGACTGCAAGACGTCAGACGCGTTTCCTTTTTTCTTGTTTTCTACTTTTAATGAAATGCATAAGAAGAAAATGAAACAAACCGAATCTAAATGTCTGGGGTTTGTATTCAGATCGGTGACTCTTTGCTGTTCGATCTGGGCTTTTCTGCTACATCTTTAAACGTGGGAGTCTGCAGCCCCGGATCAGACTCGGCAACCCTCACAAGAACAATTTAGACCTGACAGCTGAATGACATCAGTAATAACAAAAAAGAATCTGTGGTGTTGTTTGTCTTGGGCATTATCGAGTTTTGGTGATAACTTTTGTTACTTGGGATCACAGCGAGTTACAGTGAGGCTGCTTCACAGCCCATCACCACGGGACGACCTGGAAGGAACGTCGAGTCCAATCCTGGCCAGCTGTGTTTTGTTTGAAAGACAGAAGAAGAACTGGAGACTGTGACGCTCCCAAGGTTCAGTCTCCACAGGAAAAAGAGCCTCCTTTTTTATTTTTACAGTGCTTTGGAAAAGTATTCGCACTCCGTTCGACTTGAACATGTCATCACATTTTGTAGAACCAAATTGAACCAAATTGGAAAAAAAAGGGAAAAGACTTTTTTGTGCAAGCAGTTCAAAAAAGTCAGAGTTTATAGAAAACATTACAAAAATAAAATAAATGAATTATGAAATCACACATAAGCTATAAAATGCTTAGACACTTCTTTTTATCTTAACATGGCAACACTAAATGAGTAAGTGTTGGCTCATACACATCTCAATGATTGACAATATTTCCAAAATAACTTCAAATTCTGTCACTGGAAATACTGGAGCAATTTTATTAGCCTTCCATGAACTTTATATTTTTGATACAAAATAGACACTCGCTGCTCCCCTTCTGTAAATTCAGAGCAATGTTTGTCTTGTCTAATGCATGAAGCTAAGATTTAGACCTTCATTGCCATAAATCAATAATAAACTGCTCAGTGAATCATTCAACTCTTTTGTACTGGCTTAAACCCAAAAATCAATCATGTCCATTCCAGTGGACGTGAAGTCTGACGGGGTTTTAAGGCAAGTTTTTATCTGTCAAAGTAATATCTAGACACACAATTGTTATCTTGAAAGTTCTAGTTATGTATTTTTGTGACTCTCTAGAGTTTAGAGGGCCACATAAAACCTTATGGCGGGTTGAATTTGGCCCCTCAGGGCCTTGAGTTTGACAAATGTGGTCTATAGGCTAAATTTGTGCAAAGTATGACTAACAGTTGTCCTGACAACTGATTCTCCCGCTTGAGCTGTAGGTTTCTGCTGCTCCTCCAGAGTTACTTTCTTAGCTTTCTGGTGGTTTCTCTGGCCATGTTTCTTTCTGGTTTTCCCAGTAAAGTTAAATTTTTTAAAGTTTCCTAGTGGTAGGGGTCTTAAAGCTTGGCTAATTCCTTCATAACCTAAGCTCTGCTTTCTGCCTGACCTGTCTGCTGCGTTCCTTGGTCCTCATAATCCTGTTTGCAATATTCTCCGGCAAATTTCTGAAGCCTTTACTGCACAGCTGCATTTATACTGCGATTTAATGACCCACAGGTGGGATCTACTGCTTATTATGCACCAGTTTTCCCATATATCTGCTTCATAAAACCCCAATAAAGTACGTCGCAGCTTGCCACTGTAATGTGACAAAAAGCTGGAAAAACCCCAAGGGATATGAATACTTTTGCATATGGAGCGAAACTGAAAGGGAGGAGTGTGTCATCGGGTTTCCCCGCCCGTCTTTTCCAAGAGCCACCTCTCGAACACAGAGCTGAGCCAAGAAGTCACTTCAGTCACTTGTTCTTACCATTCTTAGGTGTGCGTGTGGGGCTACCTAGAGCCACATGGTTATAGCTGTGCTGATGGGTACCTGCAATGACAAAAAGCAGTGAAAGATCTGTTGAATGTCCAGGAGGAGCTCCAGGTGTCAGAGTGCAAACACAGTGGTGTGAAGGAGAGGCATTTAAAGGGATATTCCACTGAAGTCGTCTTAAACGTTGGGTTTCAATGGCACCTATGGTTTTTTTTTTTTTTTTTTTTTTTTTTATTTTTTGACTGCGAAAAACCTTAGGCTCTGTAGTCGACTTGTGATCGGAAGGTTTTAGGTTCGATTCCAGCTTCCTCCTGCCATATGTCAATGTGCCCCTGGGCAAAGCACTCAACCCCAAATTGCCTACTGATCTGCGTATCGGTGTATAAATGTGTGAGCATTTGTGTGGTCAAAATGATTAGAAAAACACTATATAAGTTCAGTCCAGTTACCATTTGAGTTGGATGCAAAAGTATGATTTTTTTTTTTTTTTTTTTTTTTAAAAAAAAAAATGGAACCGAAGTCCCATTTTTTTAAATTTTTTTTTAAGTAGGTGAAATATCCCTTTATTTTTGCTAAAGTAGCACAGTGGACATGAAAACAAGAGGAGAGTGAGAATTGGGAATGAATGAAGCCTGCTTAGACTTCAGCTCTACCCAACAAACCTGTTTACATCAAACAGCATCCAGAGAAGAAGAGCCAACAGCAAATACATTAGAGAAGCAATATATATATATATATATCAGTATGCAATATTTATTACATCCTGTCCTGGAACACACAGGCAAATTGTATCATTTAAGAGTAAGTCATACACAGCGACCACTTGAATCGATGTGGTCCTATTAAAAACGATAATATATATGCAGAGCGGCCGGCGCAAGAAGCTGCTGGAAGATTAATGAAACAGGAGTACTTGCTGACCAGACTGAGAAAGGGAGACACTGTGTTTTATAAGGCACAGCTAACCACCGAGGAACACACAGCCATTTACTGCAGCTTCATATTGCATAAGCAACATCCATTTTGAGGTAAACCTGGTTCGAATCCATCTCAGGCCAAAATAAATAAATACATCTTCTAGAAAAAATGAAAAAAAAATAAATAAATAAATAAAATTGCAGCCCCATTTCTAAACTACCTTTTCTCCCCGGGGCTTTAGGAGAAGTGGGGGCGGAGAAACGCCTTCCTTCAGCTCCGACCGCTTGTGGCCAGATCCAGTCCACAGAAACTCATTTGCTTAGTTATTGTGAGTGCTGTGGGGACGTTACAGCTCTGGTTTTTAATGCCACATCTCTCATTTAGTGGGGATTTCATGAGCTGCTTTAGACAGGTTCAAATTGTCTAGATTATATAACCTCAAGTAAAATGCGGCAACAACTTGGTTTGGATAGATTATTTTCCTCCAATAAAATGATTTCATCATTTGAAAATTCAAATAGCATAAGTTTCTTAATTAATGGAGAGAGCCACCTTCAATTAAACTATAAAAACACTGGGTGTTATTTCTCCTGATAACTAGGCTACTGACCAGCCAGTAAGACTCCACTGTTCAGACAAGCCTGAGAAAATGTTGTCTCGACTTTGACCAAGTCACTAAACTCCTGATCTAAAACTTTTTCTTACCCAAGAATCATTTTTAAATCAGATCCGATACCAAATCCTGAACCATAGATAATTATATGTGTTTTTAAATCCTCTCGTTTAGATAATTGGGATGCTCCTTCTTACTTGTGTTAACAGCAGAAAAGCCTTTGATCGTCTCCAGATAGCTCAACACAGCTCAAGGCGCTTCTGCAAAGTGCAATTGTCTCACATGGTTTAGCCGCAAACTCATCAAAAATTCAAACCGTTTTATTTTTTAATCCAACAAGTAGAGATAATTATAGGTAGCGGCCGTCGTACATTCAAAAAAAAAAAAAAAGACCGAAATAGAAACGTCGGCTTCGTGCGTGTAACGCCGCAGTGACATTCAAAAGCTTCAGCAACAAAAACCAGTAAACATAATGCGGCAGATAAAGGAGAAACATAAAACACAGAAGCACTGCGTGGAGCCCAGCAGCCCTCCAAAGTGACATCTTTTCGAATTTTTATGACAGACGGCTATTTTCAACACAGGCTGTCACTATCACACCACCAGGCTTCGTGCGGTAACCCTGTGAGCCACATTGTTCTGCTATGTATTGTGATGGAAATACGCGCCAAGCTTGGACTCACAGAATCACACTTACGAAGTCAGAGGAAATGATTGAGGAAATTTCATTTAACACGACAGCTTCCTCCGCCCCGGAGACAGCAGGCTCACACAGAGAAGTAGCATACCTTTAACACACACAGGAATGGTCTACCGTCCTGGAGCTGCTACAGAATCCCATTCGCAAAGCTACACATTTTTGCCCAGAATAAACGAATCTTACATGTTTGTAGGTGCATCAATGATCCTGAGTGTGAGAGTTGACAATGATGATCTGGGAAAGGTTTCTGACATAGCTGGGTAGTCCTGCTGCAACATTTTTTTTTTTTTTTTTACTACATGCTTTTAATGGTTTACTAAAAGAAAAGAAGTCAAACCACGCATCTAACACTGTTTCCACTACATTTATCAGGGTAAAACCTGATGAACAGAGTAATAATAGTAAACATTTCCCCCTAAATATCTTGCATAATATTTGGCTAAAACTTTGGGTCATAATAACCATTGGTGTCTTCCTTATATTCTCCACAGCACTTTACAATACAATCAGTCACCCATTCATGCACACATTCACACACAGATGGTGGTAAACTACCTTGTATCCAAGGACACACTAAACGTTTCAATTAACTTTTTGAATGCGAATTTTGAAGTATTTCAAAAATAACGATGTAATTCATCAATTTTGCAAAAAAACGTTTTTATGCCCCCTTGAGGTAATTTTCGCCTTTTCTAAAAAAAAAAAAAATAATAATTAAAATGTGTTAAAACTCATTTCTCAAGTTATGGCAAAGTGAACACCCCCATCCTCTCGTAGGCACAAACCACTAGCTTGGAGGAGGAGTGGCGTCTTTCTGTTTTTCTGCTAGTTTGCAACTTCTAGATCTTGCTTATTACAGCGGTATTATACAGCTACACATAGCTTATGAAATTATGCTGGATTGGCTGTTTCCCTGCAAACCAAGAAATGTGACTAATTCCACTGAATGCTGGATCTCATCGACCGAACATCCCTTCTGTGTCCTAACCATACAACTGCTCAAGTATGTTATCACAGCTTCAGTAGGATAGGTTGTTCTAAACTCAAATTACAGTGGATACGTAAAAAAGAAGTCATTTTCTACATCAACTTCATCAGTCCAATGAGAAGCTAGAAAAATAAGTGGAAGATACGCCTCAGACAGATTGCCAGTCCATTAGTGGGCAACAGAAAGACACACACACACACACACACACACCCAAAAAACTATCCACAACCAAGATCTGTGATACGGCTCAAGGAATACAATTTCCTGTTAACGCTTCCGCCAGATGATGCTAAAGAAATCTCCAGACTACTTTACTTTAGATTTGAAGGTATTCAGCGTTAACGAGCGGCAATTTTTTTTTTTTTTTGCTTGTCACCTGCCGCCTCAATTGGGAGACTGGTTTTAATTTCAAGCCACAGAATCAAGAGTTTCAGCCAATCATCCACCCTCCCCGCTGGGTAAGGAGTGTTTTGCAGATGACAGGAGACGTGATGCAGTGTTGCGGTGCTCGGCTGGGCACTGCACTGTGGAGGTGCTTTAGTTGAAAGATGGGACCTTTACTGAGCCCATTGTACTGGGAAAGATGATGAATGGCAGCCATTCTCAGCAGTGTGCATGTGTGTGCGTGTGTGTATGTATAAGTAGCTTTTGCGTGTCACGTGTACGGAGGAGGCGGCAATAGACGGAGGCTCCGTCATAGTAATGCCGTCGCGACACGTTCTTATGCTGTCTGCTGCTGTGCCTGTTTAAAAATGCATTAGAGCCAACTGGTGAAACATCAATTTACATCTGTCACAGAAGTGAAGGAGGAGAGCGAGGCTCGACGCTCTCACATCATAGCTCTCGATATTTGCTCAGGCTATGAAGATAGATGGCATGTGTCTTGTCTGTGTTCCTCCTTTCTCTTTACTCATATCTCTGCTTAACAGCGACTCTCACTACAAATGTTGCTCAAACGGCGGTAAATCCACACACATCCGAGGCCCTCTCTGCCGAACATATTAAACAGTCATCATGATAAAAACCATCTGCCCGTTTAGTGTTGGAGGTGGAGGAATCCAAGCTACGGCTGGAGATTTTGAAGCGATAGTCGTCGCTGCTTTTGGATGGGCAGTGTTGGTGTTTTCAAAAAGTGCCGAAAAATAGCTTTTTTTATATTTTCTGGAGTTACAAAATTAGTTTGATTATTTGAGTCTGACAGAGAGGTGATACAGAGATGGTACTTTCTGACCGTACTTAACAGTGTTGAGCTTTTTAGCTGGATTGTTTGTGGATTAGTTTAGTCAAATAATTCACCTCTCACAGGTGAGAGTTGGCCAACCAGTTGAATCCAACACAGACTTTGGGTAACCTGCGAACCGACTCGTCTATTTGTCTCTCTGCAGAGATTATTTTCCCCTCTGTATCGCAAAAACTTGGCTGATTTCCAGAAAATGTCACTTTAGCCACAATAATAATAATCATGATGGATATTTAATTCCACACTCAATCTGTAAATCCAAGCGCTATCCTGTCTTAAACAGGAGAAATATTCACATGTCAGATACTCAGCAAGGCTGCAGACTCCGTATATATTGAGGTTCCACTAGAACCTGCATGAAGAGTTTGCTTTGACGAATTCTACAATTCTACAATCCCGCAAAACCATTTGACGTGGACGGCTCGCATCCCAGGTGTGTGTGGTTTGTTTTAATGTTAATGTTTTAGGGGGGAAAAAAAGCAGTGGAGTGGTACAGCACTGTCAGGCTTCAGATTGTTGGAAAACATCACAATCAGAACTAAGAAACATTACATCACTTTACTCTTTCAGGAAAACCCTGGAGCAATGCTTACTAGATAAACTGTACTCATGTCTCAAATCATTTTTAAATGATCTGATATGCTTTTACATGTTTTCTTATGGATGTGACTTGTTTTTACTGTAAATTACAGTAGCTATACACTGAAATCTGTCATAAAAACCATAAGTCATGCATGTTGTTAATCTCTTCCATCAACCTGCTAGAGGAGTACTGATAAAAATTAGCTTCTTTGGCTAAATTTGGCATATTTCTGTGATGTATTCCTGTTGATGTACAGTCATTGTTCCCTTCATGAAATCATTAAAATGCACAAAAAAAAACAAACAAACAATCCAACATCCATTAAACTTGCTAAATTTGCCATAATAAGAAGTCGTGCTGAACTCGTGGGCTGAATCCCACTTTGGGATCTTTTTACATTGACTTTGACTGTTTCCCCATCCATGCGTGGGTTCTCCCAACTTTTACTGTCCATAAACACCAATGTTGGCTTAAATTGTCTCTTTTAAATTGCCCTTAGGTGTGTGTGTGTGTGTGTGTGGGTGTGTGTGTGTGTGTGTGTGTGCGTGCGTGCGTGCATGGCTGTCTGTCCTGTATGTCTCAGTGATGGACTGGCAACTACTTCAGGGCGCATCCCGCCAATCGCCCAATGACTGCTGGAAACAGGCACCAGCCGCCCTGCAAGGACAACTGGGTAGAGACGATGGGTGGAGGAAGTTGGAGTTGACTTGATGATGAATTAATGTAAGAAAGATCAGAATAACCATTTACTTTAAAAAAAAAAAAGTTGAAAAAGTGGAGAAATGCTTTAAGGTGTCTAGGTAAGGGGTGGCCAGGAACCCAAAAAAACGAGGGAAATGAAAGAAAGAGGGAAAAATAAGTAACTTTTTCTTTAATGCTTTTGCAGTGGGAGCCCTAATGACCAGCCTCTGATTAATTTAAGCAGCTGCCTAGCACTAGAAGAAAAAAAATTAATAGAGCTAATCAGCACCAAACAGGAGCAGGCTGAGCCGTAATGAGGACATGACAGTTAAATTCTTAGTGAGACAGAAATGAATACCTGCTCTGAGTTTTGCCACATTATGGATATTGTGCTAATGAGAATTCAGGCAACCATAAATATTAAAAACAATTTTAAAATCTACACAAACGGCTCGAAAGACACACAACAGGGGGGAATATAGCGCTGACTGAGATACGGCTGGCGCTTCCCATACAAGCAGCCATTTGTCTGTTTCAGACTGAAATGGACCCGGCTAATTGGACTGAACGAATCACTTCTACTGTGTTGAAATGGCAAATTTCTCCTCACAGTAAACTGTGAACTGAATGCAGCAGAAGAAAACCTCGAGCTCCTGAGAACGGAGTCGTTTATTATTTATGTTATTTTCATCCCAGCTCCTCAGCCTGTTTTGTTTCACGCGTTTGCAGATGCAGCAGAGGTCGGGTTCAGTCCGCAGCGATCCGGCTGACCCCTCCAAAAGTGCTGGTAAGAGTGTGAAATGAAACGCTAAATAAAGTTTTAACATGCCGGCGCGGCGGTGCTCTAATCCACCGAGCTGCTACAGAAATGACCTTCATGGTAAAAACATCAACAGCAGCTACCCGTCCTGCACAAACCAATGCCTGAGGTATAGAGAGACGGCTCTGAGGACTGATGAAGCAGAATTTTATTATTTTAAACTTGGGCTGTTTTTTATTTATTAAATCTGAATTATTTAATGTGAATTAGAGGTGAATGTAGTCTTTATACTCAACCTTGAGGTGAACTCGTGGATTTTGTGTCGAATTTCTAATCTCTGGATGGTGCAAAGTTTTGAACTGTGATGCCAACTTGGACCAACTCTGATTTCTCTTAAAGAGCTGGAACTTAAGAAGACATAAAGCAGCACTGAAAATATGAATGCTCTAAGCGATCTTCCAAGATTGATGCAAGAATCAAAGTTGACATTTTCATAATATCTTAAAACAAGAGAAGTTGACGGAGGAACCATCCTGGCTTCAGCATTGTTACAACAGTTGCCTCTGTATGTATTTCATAGACAATGCAAATCTTCATCAAACACTAACACATCTTGGATGCTGCCAACATCTTCAAAGCCAAGATTTTTGACGACAGACAGATGTTTAAAGTTTAACTAGATAAAAATATATACTGTATATATATACTATATTGTTCTCTTCTCACTGTCTGTCATCTTCTGACAGGGTTTCACTTTCTTTTATAATCAGAATGAACCACAGAGCTTCTTAAATCTTTCTACTGTATTTAAAAAAACCCTCATTAACAAGATATCAAACTCTCTGAGTCTTTTTCACTGAGTAAATGTAATAAATTTGGTCCCCAATCAAACAGAATCTCCAGGTCTACCAGGTCTGAAAACATCGTAAGAATGAAAGAAGAGCTTTTTTAACTGATCTGACGGACGGGATCAAACAGTAAGATAAAAGCACATATTGATTAAAAGTGACTTTCATATTCAGTTTTTAGGCCCTGAGGATTTTCTCTACAAGTCATTATTAATACCCAGGAGAATTAGAGGAAAACAGCCTGTTTCACAAATGTACCTGGCAAACAGGTAAACAAAACTGCATTTCAGGAAGTTTGGCAATACAGATGTAATGTTCAGTTCCTCTGCAGCCGTGAGTTTAATGTTCACAGGAATGAAGTTGGGACTTTTAATACAACTTCCTGCACTGCTTCGCCGCAACTCTGCAGTAAGCCCCCCATCGCCCATTTGAACACACAGCTAAAAAACCCCCAAATGTGAACCAACACAAGGCAATTTTCTCAAATTCTGATCTCACTCTGGCGATTTCTACTCCAAGCCCCGGTCCAAGGGGCTCTGAGGAGACGGGCCTGAGCTTCACAAACCAGCCGAGCAGAATCAGAGACGGGCCGAAGCTCATTAAGACCCCGGGCGGCTTCGTTCAGTGATCCCATCATAATCTGGAGACCAATTAAATTCATTCAAGAAACTCCAGCACAGTTAGCCTCCCACCAAAACTCTCCTTCCGCTTATCAGCTCCTGACACCCCGCAGCCTCGTCACCTTCCTGGCCTCCTTAAGCTTATGTCAGAAAATAACCTCCACACACACCGTTCCTCTGAGGCAACCCCAGGAACCTATTAGTGATTAAAGTTTCCTGATGAGACGCGGGGGCCTCCCGCGTACCTTCATGTCTGTTGGCTCTTGCGTTTACCTCCCTAGCTTGTCGTGCTAAAGTGCGTCCGAAGCCAGCAGTGCCGTTTAATAACACGATGACAAAATCCTTTGTGACTGACATGCCCCCTTCTGATTACCGGAGCTAAATCGCTAAATGGCTGTTTGTGCTGCCAGCGTGAGGATGACGCAGCAGTGTGTTTTTAACTTAATGATTAAATCGGCCTCAAACGCATCTACGATCAGTGAGCTGCAGAGGCCGGTCGCACACGCATTCCTCTGGATACAGTCGCCTGCAACTCCACAAGAGGATTAATCACATTAAATTTCCCTTTGCTTACACAGTAAGGGTTCTCTGGAGAATACCTCCTTGGCGAGTTTGCATAATAACATCCAGATGGCGGGCAAGTGAGTCAGTAATATGACATTTGGTGTGGCATTTTGTTTCACATCACACTTCCAAGCATCGCATCCATATAAAGCACTCAGGGGAGGCATGCCAAGGGAGTGTGAGCCAACTGGAAAGCACCTTGAAACCCCCTGCCAAGGTTAGATAAGCAATCGCGGAGCTAATTGTAGTTACACACTCGTACCCGTATTTCTGTCTCTGCCATTGATTTCTGCATTCTTTGATGTCACGGCATCCAGGCGGGAATCCAGCCTGTTTTTCATGAGAAGAAATGTTGCGGTGTCTTGCAAAATGTGTCCACACCCCTTGAGCCAAACGGCCAGAACAATTAATTGCAGCGTAAAAGTGAAAGAAAAGAAATGTACAACTTTAAACTTTACAGAAACAAAAATGCGAAAAAGTTGACATGATTTTGTGTTCAACGTCTTTTACATTGATGTCCTGAAATAAAATTCCAAACTGCAAGCGATTAACCTTTAAATGTCACCTAATTACTACCAAAGTCCACATTTGATTTTTCTAATATAAGGGGAAGAAATCACTTGTTGCCCACATGCAAAATTCTTGTGTGTCAGAAAAGCTGCAAAACAAGGTAATGGCTGCATTATGCTGTGTGATATTATTTGCAGCAAGAATAGGACAGCTTTCCAGAATTAAAGGTAAAATGGATTATATTTATTAGTGTGCATTCAACCTGTAAGAGATTGCACATCAACAGGATGATTATAACACAATTACATCTGGAGATACATTACATTAAAGCAGAATGCCCTAGTCAAAGTCCACACTAAATCCAATTGAGAATCGGACTTCTGTATAAATGCTTTCAACCACATCTGACAGAGTTTCAGCCATTTTCAAGCAGAGTTACAGACTGTAGATGTGGGAAGCTGGAAGAGACATGCAGTCACTAAAGGGAAAATGATCAATGGGGATGAAAACTTTTACAAGACTCTGTGCTTATAAAAGAGAAGGAGAGGAAAGAAAGGTGATGCACTGCCAGGACTTTGACTGCTAAGGCACAGCAACTCATTTATCCACGCAGACAAACACGGTCATCAGGGTGTTTGACTTGGCACCCGTGGATTGCCAAAAGTCAACTTCATTATGTCAAGTAAAAGCAATTTGCAGGAAAACAAACTCGCAAATTGCCAGAATCCTCAACTCTTCCACTTCCCACAGGAGGAAAAAGTAAGAAGCCAGGATCTGGGTAAAGAGCAACAACAGGAAACTATTCCACTGGGTACTGCTGTGTGATAAGTGTTAACGGGGGTGGGAGAGGAGATAGCATTGTGACGAGACAGTGAAAAGATGTTGGTCTGAGTCGTTTATTTTATTTTATTTTTTTAAGTTTAAACAAATATCTGTTTAGTATAATCTCATTCAGAACCAAAAGAAGTCCATACAACGATTTAAAAGGTCATCCTTTCCTCCCATGAGGGTGTTTACATTCATTCAGGAGTATTCTGGCCTCAGGTACATCATTAAAGGTCAACTTTATATCACACAGACATTGGTGAATTAACTCCATTGTACTGCAGCACACAATGGAAACCAAGACATTAAAACTGGATGAACAACATTTTCTTTAAAGTTACCCTGGATACAAAGATCATACTCTAATGTCCATGCAATGAAAGCTAATTTGATGGACAACATATCAGCATTACAGAGGATAAACTGACCTACTGGTGTTCGGACAGGGCTCTGAACGCGGTCAGAGACTCCTCACACATTCTCCAAGAGCTTTCCAAACAGCTGCCATGAGGCCAATGGTGGCGCAACATCAAAAGCACAATCAAGAGATTGCCACACAGCTTTCTGCCTCGAGCTGTTAATTACGTCCCGCATGCGGTACTCTACCTGCTTTCAGGTCAAACTGCAGGAATTTTAAAGGAGCTAAAATACCGTCGTGCTGCTGTCAAGATTATGACCTTCAAGTCATTGTAGAAATTTTACGTTTTATTCATTTGTGTTTGTTTAGCTACTTTGGGTTTTTTGTCATAATGTATTGAAGATCAAAGAGAAACATTCACATTTTGCAAACTCTGCTTTACGGTGCTGATGGAATCATAACAAAACTGATTGGATTTTCCTTTGCTATGGCAGACGCATGTTTTTCAGGGTGTTTTCTCACCTGATGGTCTGGTAGACTTGGTGTGTTTGGGGACAAAAATGGCAACATTTGTTAGATTTTCACCTGGTCATACGGTTCAAACTCATCTTAAACCTGAACCTAGAACCTTCTTGCAGCACTATCCTGATCAGATCAAAATGAGAAAACTCTAATTTGAAAAGGTGATTATTTAGCCTGCCAACAAAAGTTGTCTGACACCCTTAAAAGAATCAATTAAAACTTCAGCAAAAAGGTTTGTGTGGTATACCTTTACTCAAAGTCCAAATAATGGATTGGTCCACACCAGATTGTCAGGAAAATGAGTCCTTAAAGTCACAGCTTTCAACTCTTCCAAGATCTTCAAACTGCACGTAGCACGGTGGCCTCAGACAGGCCAGAATACACTACAGACAGATAAACACAACCTAATGAAAAGCCTAAAGGCTTTATATCACTCAACAACACACAAGAGCAGACAGAGGAGCAGTGGGGGAGAGAGCGAGGGGCTATGGAGACAGAAATACACTGGACACTGGATAAAGTGAGACAGAAAGCAGATAAGAGAAAAAAAACTTAAGGATTTGGTGGAGTGCTGCAATAAAAAGTGGAGAGAACCATCAACATGGGCGAGTGATCACAAGCCCTCACAGCGCTCCCTCTGCCCCTCACCTCTGCACCACCCACCGCAGATTCATAAGAAAGTCATCGTCTGCTCTGTGCTCTGCTCCCCTCATGGCATCCCTCTCTAAAACCAGCAGCCATTCTGCTCTTTTAGCCATGCCAAGGAACATCCTGGAACTATGACAGCCCCAAAAAGGAGCTTGCACTGCCACAAGGGCTTCAGAGTGCACACGCACACATCCTTTATGTTTGTGTGTGGAAATCCATGTGACAGGTATGAATACAGATAGTGGAGTCCCGCCGGCTCAGTTGTCAGCGTGCTGTGCTGTTAGTAACACCTCCTTGCCTTCCTCTCGCCTCCGAGGACGTGGAGGAAACTGAAGCCACCGTGGGCCTGACATTTAACAACTGACAAAGAGTGTTCACATTTAATAGCTAAATGTTAACTGCCATAATAGCCCCACTTCACTCGATTAGTGGGGACAAAGCTTCAGGCCCCTGGATAGAAGTAGCTTCCACCTCTCCATTGATTTCCTCGGCAGAGAAGGAAGCTTAACGCTGACCCAATTGCAGCATTTGATGATAAAGCTTCGGAGTTTTGTTAATAGAACTTGCTGCTCTGCTAATTTTGGCTTAACTGAGTGGCTACTGTGGGTAATGCTTTGTAATTAACAAAAATGACCATTTGAACTTAAAGCTTAACTTTTATCCAAAGGTATTTGTCACATTCGGCCAAAACTATAAGAACCAGTGAGTATATAGTTTCTGCACTAACTTCTGTCTTTAATTTCTTTGATCTCTGCGTTGCTGATGAATCAATCATCTTACACGTATAGAGCCTTACAAAGGTGTTTCTGCCCTTTCAACCTTTTTTTCACACATGCGAGATGGAGGCAAGATGCATAGTTTTCAACAGAAGTGTGCGATACTGCACATTTTGATTTCAATCCGATATCAAGTAAATTACAGGGCCAGTATCGCTGATACCGATACCCAAGTATCGGTATATCGTTTTTGTGGTTTTTCCTTATTTCCTTAATTTGTTAAAACTTTGGACATACTTTAGATAAAGTCTGCAGGTGTCTACAAAATATTTGAATAACATCTTCACACGACAAACAGAAACAATAGAAAAACAAATTTGTGTGGATTGTTTACTACATAAACTGCAAAAAATGAGATCTTATCAAAGCAAAATCTTTTTTACTGTGAAGTTGAGAAACTAAAATACAAAAATAATTTTAAAGAAATCCAAGAGGAAATCTGAAACTAATATATTGATCTTATCACGCTATTGATCCGATACTAATACTGATTTGTGGATCGATCTCCCCACCTGTAGTTTTCAAGGTTGCCACATATGAAAAGGTGAATAACACTAAATATGCAGCCACAGCCCAGTAGAATATATCGGAAGCCTTTCTGTTTGACTCCTGCTGAATCTTTTGTAAGTATCCACTTAAAAAAAAGCGTAATAGAAAAGATAATATATATTCCAGGTTTATATGCACAGATCTATGCAGTTTGAATGTTTATGTCAAACATGTATGTTTATTATCTTTCAAATGCATTTCCCTGTTATATTGGTGGTGCGCTGTAGGGTTGGTATTTTCTGAGGTGGTAAACAGTTTGAAATATTTGCGTATTCCTGCTCTAGAAAATCCCAGTCAGAAGTCCAGATTAGAAATGTGCTGTTCACAGACGTACTCCATCCAGTCCGGCTGAGCAAAAAAGAATGGGCAAAATGTTCAACATTAATGTGCAAACCTAGTAAACATGTGCAGCTGGAACTGCAGTGGGTGGTGGTTCCAAAAAGCATAAGGACACTGGATAAAAATACACATAAAAATGTTCATATTTTTATTTGTATGAAGTTTAGTCCATTAAAACATTTGCAAGGCGCTGTAATAAGCTATCTCTTCACCCACTGTTTTTAACCAAAGCACAATTTACGTGGAGCTAAGACGGAATAAATATTAACATGTATGCCAGCCTAATTGGTTGACACATCAGTGTGGTTTCTGAAACTTGAATGCGCTCCACAAAGGCAGTGAGTGACAGCTCCGCCTAGGCATCAAGGCAGGAGGCAGAGAATTTATTGTGATTTCAGTGCCTCCTGCAGACTCACTCGTTGATTCCTGACTTTAAAATGCTGCTGGCAGTTGCACTGTAGCTCCATCAGTCTCTTTGCACCCTCATTTTTAATTCATCACGCTGCAGCTAATGCTCTGCGAGTGTTACATATTAAAAGTTTTCTGCTGTCGCTCGGTCAAAGTCGAGTGCTCAAACTTCATTGCATTGAGCCAGCAGGACCTTCAGAAAGCCGTGCATCAGTAAAATACCTGCAGACCTAACTGGACTGAAGCTCTGTTGGGAAGGAGTGTGGGTCAGACTCAGAATTCCTCTAACAATGTGACACACAAACAATTACGTCAAATTCTTAATCCTCCTTTTTTTATTTATTTTTTTTTTATGTGACCCCATTTTGAATATCTTGTGTTAAGTTAGTTTAAATATGCAATGCTATAAAAATGTTCCCGAGTGTTCAGGAATTATGAGCTGAAAATAAAAGGTAGATATAGCAGCCAGTAGTTGGAGGGTGTGAATATTCATCAGTGCAAAGTGTTTGCATATTACATGTGATGAAGCAACGTTGTTTCTATTCGTTGGTGCAGCACTTGGGTAGCAAATCTTTAAATTGCGTAGCAGTGTTGTAAATGTGTGGCATGCTGTGTATGGCATTTCAGTTTTGAGGAAGTAATGTAATGTAATGCTGTGAACTGTAATGACATATCAAACAAAATTGCGGAAGCTATCATATGTGTTTGAGAAAGGAATAGTGAGGCTTTATTTATCTCCCTATGCCATTAAAATGCAAGGAAAGGGAACCAAATCCCGTTTGAAAGGGGGAACTGGTTCTACTCTTAGTGGTAAAACATTGCAAACGGGTCACAAGCTGGACCCTGAAGTATGAGAGGTCTAAGACAAGTTTAATCTAAGTCTGGTAAGAAATCCTATGGTTTTCAGTCTATATCTATTTCTGGGTATCTTTTCAGTAAGTGACTTAATCAGTGAGCAGTAATATTAGCACAACAAAAAAGCTGCTTTATTTTGACTGTCTGCCTACAAATGGTTTAATCATTTGACCGCCTTTTTGAACCCTCTTTGTATTTAATTAGTTACGTCTCGACGCAAACGTACCCATCAAGTCCAGCAGATCTGGAAAATTTCAACTTCTTTTGGGATATAATCTGGAAGTGAGGCTAATGTGCAATAACAGACCAGAATGATTAACTCCCAGATAAAAACTAGTTAACCTAAACATCTATCAGTTTGTCTGTACTGATATTTGGTGTAATGGATCCCTTTGATTGGCTTGAATTTACATTAATATACCCATTTAACTGCAGATTTTATCCCCAAGTGAACTTTCAATATAATTTTGTGTCATTAAGAGTTATGGCAGCACACTTTTTAGAAGCATTCATTCTGGTGTCTGCACTTTGAAATTTGAGAATCTATTTGAACAATTTGCTTCACGAACAACTAATAGCTTATTTGAAGTTTAGCCCAATTGTCAAAAAATGTCAGACGTCACATATGTTTACTATATTGAAATCTTAAGTTGCTGTACCGTTTCTTACAGTATTTTTGCTATTGTTTTGTAAAACAAAGTGAGGAAGGAAGGTTTTGCTAAGTCAGTCATGTTGTGCTTCTAAATAGTTGCTTTGTTTTTGATGCATTTCTATTTTGAATACTGTGTGTATACTAGGATCAGTGGGGTGGAATCCACAATATTCAGCTTTATAAATGTAAAGAAAAAACCAAACTGGCCCTGTCTTGTTTCTTTGTTTTTTATGTTAAAAGATCGACTCATAATAGAGCAGAAGAGTCAATCCTCTGCACATCGTTTCCATTACGCACCCTCATCTCATGTGGTATTTAACAGGATTAGCTTTAAATACTGCAGCGCATGCCTGTTTCATATCAGTAAAAAGCAAAAACAAAAAAAAGAGACTAAAATGATTTAATTCCTTGAACTGAGTTGGGAAATCTCTTGAAGAAGTTCTAAAACAAACAAACGACACGACTGCATCAGTGTTCTCAGCTGTAATGAGCCATCGCCATTAATTTAATAAGAGCATCCATTTCCATGCACACGGAGACGATCCTCTTTATGAATCAGTTTTGCCATCATAGTCATTTGTACTTTGTTAAGACGGCCGTGCTTGTTGAGTTATCCATATTTCACATTGGATAATGACTAAATCTAAATGAATGTGTTTTGAATTGGTTGAAATGAATAGCTCTGATTAAAAAAAAAAATCAATATCACTCTAATGCTCTAAACGTGTGGAACAACCCCTGTCCAGATTGCTTCCATCCAGTACGCTGGTAAGTATCGCTCTTTATCTCATAACTCACAATCAAACCCCCAGACAGCAAAGGCCAAGTTGTTACTTGACGTGTCATCGCCTCTCCCGTTTGACAAATGTGCCGGGATACTGTCAGCGGTTGTGGGGAAACAAGCGCAAGACGTTGAGATGGACTCTGTGACCGGCTCGTTGTGGAAAACGATGGACGGGTGAACTCTTGTGACCCCTGTGAAGGCAATAAAGTAACCATTCTATTGGGAGAGCGGAGTTGTCGTGTCATAGACATACTTAACCCAGGTTTTTCTCCCTGAAAAACCAAAGTCGGCATTTGCATGGTAAGTTACATCAAATGAATAAGTATAACAACAAAGGCCGTTTCTTTTTTTTCTTCTCAGCAGTCGACGGAGATACCAACCAAGTCCACTTGCAGGCTGTTGAAAAGCAGACTTCCTTTTGAGAGGAGGTGGAGGGCGAGGAACAGGCAGAGGAGGAAGAGGAGGGTCCGTATATCGTAAGCAAGGATAAGCACAGATTTATCTGATGTCTTCTTAAGATAAAAGAAGTAACATCATCAAAACTGCGTTTATCCGTGCCTTTATAGACCAGCCCTCCTCTCCACTGAGACGGACAGAGCCAGAGAGCACACGCACGGCAGAGGTTAGCACATCAACTCCAGCGTCAGGACATCACAGAGAAAGTGAAGCAAGTTTTTAAAAAGAAAAACAAACGTACATTTCAGAGGGCACAGAGTAGAACAGAGGAGTGAAATGAGGCCGACCAGTCAGGTTCTAAGGCACAGCACAATAAAGAGACTAAACACGATGTGGGCCGGCTGCAACAAACACCAGGAGCGCCTCTTTACTTACAGTATAGTTTTGGCTTTTTCATATTTTCCACAACTTCCATCCAATCTGTGCTCAAGGAGTGTCCAATTCAGCTAATAAATGTAAAACAGAGCAGGAGAGGCGGCAGCCGTACGGTGTGGAAGGCAGGCCCACATTAGCACACAGGAGTTTAGAGCAAAACCAAGAAAGGGTGTCACGGTACCAGGTTAGTAATTCACAGCCACTACAGGTTTCTGCACTTTTAATTGACTTTACAGATCATGTTAGCTAGAGAGACAAGGGAGGAAGTGACATCACTGAAGCTACAGGCTACAAACACAGTTACTGTCTATACATTTTTTCTCATATGAAATAAAAACAAAGGAAATGATTTTTTTTTTTCAGTAAATAACTGATTTATATTTAGTTTGATAGGATATTAGGGCCACGCTAACACAATAAAGAGAATTAAATTACAAGAATAAAATGATTATATTACAAGAATAAGCTTGCATGAGAACAAAGTAATAAGTGAATAAAGTCATAAAATTAAAATGTTATTCTCGTAATATGACTTTATTCTTATCTTATTGCGAGTTTATTATGTTTTGAATTAATTCTTGTAATATTACGATTTTATTCTCACCAATACTTTGTCATGATTTAGAACGTATAATCAAATGTAGATTTTTAACTCGGGAACAAACTCAGGATTATTGTGAAAGTTAGAAAAAAAATCAGTTCTCAGGAAAACTTAGCAGCTAATAAATGTGACTGTTTTGCTGTTTGCTAAAGTTGATTAGCATTTAGCTGCAAAAACCAGCTCTAAACTGCTCAAATTCTTAACATTTTTCTTAAATTAAAATAATACTGTATGTGTGTTTCAGGTGTATTTATAGGTGAGCTAAGATCCTCCAGAACCAGTTTTAACACGGTAACTGGTTGTTTGGAAAACTCCTCAATCACATGTCCAACTACTTCATGGAACTACAGTAACCGACTGAACACTGTCCGTGTTTTAATTTCAGTTGAATTAATATTCATTTAGGAGGAAAGCATTCATCTGGTCAAGCAGCCAAATGTGTGAAAAAATATGGTGGACAAAAGTTGCTCAGTATGAGGGATTGCTGCAAAGTCAGAGACACAACGCAGTTGGTTGTGTACTTTCACTACCTGCCCTTGTAAGCGGAGTGAACGCTGCAAATCAATCACTTTTTGACTTTTTAGCCAATTTGACAAATAAACCCTACTTTACCTCATTGTTTGATAATCAGGAATAATTGAATGTGTGTATGACGGGAATGAATTTACGTTTTTGTAAAGCGAGAAAAAATGTGTTGCATCACGTTAGCGCTATATAAACTGAATTGAATTCAGAACCATCTAAAAAGAAGGGTTAGCTAACCAAATGGTAAATACAGTATGTGTCTCTTTTCCAACTTTTATGTAGTCTTTACATCAAATCAATCATTTCCTTTGCACTTTGGCTGCTTTATAAGAAAAAAAAAAGTATTATAAAATATCTGACATGCAACTTTTTTTGTTTCTATTTTGCATTTTCGGAAAAAAAAAAGGAAAACAAAAAAAAGATCTGCAAGTAATATCTTGAAGTCTCTCTTGAGAGAATACCAAAATGAACAAAACCTGTGAACGTAAAGCAGAACAGTTTGTGGACAGTAAATAAATTCTGCTTAAAAATCCTCCTGTACCGTTACACCCCCTGAATCTAGCACATACAAAAACCAGAAAAACACATGTAGTTCATCACACAGACAGGAGAGCTAAACATTACAGGTCGAATACACAGGTTAGATAAATAGATAGAGGTCAATGGGAGGGCACTGCACCATGATTAACACTCCAGGTATGAGCTGCCTCCAAACACTGTCTCTGCTGCTGCTGAACATTAACAGGCTCACAGAGCAAATCCAAACAGGAAGTGGTTTGAGGCAACTTTGACCCTTAAACAGAAAACAGCCATCCCTACCATGGTGACTCTGGGAGCGGACCGGCCAATGTTTTTCCCCTAGAAAACAGAACCCAGTGGTTATTGATCAGACTGAGCAACAGCCACAGAATGTAATCACACTGAGCTAGTAGTTAGCAGAAGTCACTGCGGGTTGAATTGCATAGCAAGAAAAAGAAAAAAAAAAACGGTTTTATTCAAGACATCAGTCTGGTTGACATGGTCGATATGTGTGAACATTCCAACATTAGATAATAAAACAGCACAAGAGCATAATGTCATTATAATTAACCCTTATAAATCTTTAACGGGTGCCCGGGGGCCACAGCAGCAGATTTCTGGACAGGCCGAGTGCGGGAGGCAGCGGGGAGATGAGCACAATTTTAGCGGTTTGATATTGATTCTGTGGCATTTTATCTTCCCATCAACTACTGGCAGATCCCATCTGACACCATGACACAAGGTATCAGCTATTACTGCTAAGGCGTGGGTGGAGGGGCGGAGGGATGACGGAGAGGAGTCGGGATTTTGAGATGAAAAGAGAGAAACGGGGCGAGAGGAGAGGTGGGGAGAGGATAATGAGAAGAAGAAAGGCGAGGAGTCACTGCTGTTCCCCCCCGCTCCCCCACTCCACACACACACACCGACACCACGGGGCTCCAGCCATGCAGCACTTTGATCCATCACTATTGATTTACCATCAGCGTCTCATCGCCACTGCCTCCCACACAGCAACCAGGATGCGTTCCTGAGATGTGGCTCAGGACGACGAGCACACCAGTTTTGACCTTAAACCTATCAACTAAATGAACCAATATAGCGCAGTTTACATCTATGAGAAGTCTTGCTGGAGATGCACTGTGAAATGAAAATAACAGGGTTTTTTTTGTTTCATTTCAGCAAACTGACTGGGCCTTAAAGGGGCAGTATTATGTGTTTTCCATGCACCTAGTGCCATTTTTACAGCATTATCAAGTAACTGTGTTACCTTCAGATGTTGTCAAAAAGAAAAAAATATTTACTTCCTGATTTAACACTTTGAAATTGGGCCTCTGTCTCCTTAAAAAACGCCTGCTCTTTCTGAAACTCCACCTTCAGGAAGTAATCACGACATCAATCCTCCATAATTAACCGTTTAACTTTACCTGAGAAGTAGCTCCTATAATGAGCTTAGCTGAGCCACAGTTCCACCAGGCGGTGTGGTAATTGCTGATGACTAGTCTGAAGGAGTAGAGTAGGAGAATCATGGTGGAGGGCTGCTCTGTGAGGATGAGCTGCACCTTAAAGGTGGGGCTAAGCCCAACCAGGCGTTTTGGACAGCTCAGTGGTTGCCATGGAGATGAAAGAATCACGGCAACACTCCTTGTATGTTTTTGATGAGTGAATACCATTATAACACGATGTAAAGCTCCAAAAAGTTGACTTGACATAACACTGCCCCTTTAATAAAAGTTGCTCTGACTTGTAGACATATTTAGAAAACAGAAATAACCTGGACAGTTCAAAAACATTGCATGACTGTTGCTATAAATGTCTGCACAGGTCAACAACACAAAACACTGTATTAGTCCAGAAATCCAAACAGATCTAAGTCCACTCTAGTTCCTAAACATCGTTTTAAGAATCGTCTTTGTACATGAAGACTCTCAACCTTCCTGCTCTTCTGATCTACAGTCACACACATTGTTTTAAACAAACATTTATGCTGCTGTTTCTCTTGATTAAATATGTTAAAAGTCAAAATTAACTCATTTTATGGTTTAAATATGCATCAAATACATCCAGCTCTTAGAAATGATTTTTATTTGAGTTAAAAAAAATGGGATTAAGGATACTTGTTTTGAAGTCCAACCGGGGATCTCCTTGATTTTATTCTTTGTTGGATTCAAAGATCTTACAGCAAACCAGGAATCTACAGCACAGTTTTCTTTTCTTTTATAGTATTTAATTATGAAATTATAACACATTTTACACACACAGAGGTTAAGACTTCAGGGAAAACTGCAACTTGGTATCGGCCAGTAAATCCCAGTCTGTAGCAGGGACATTCTAATTTCTAGTCAATTAGAAAAACTATAAAAGTAGTGAAGATATTAATAGCTGACATATTCAAAGGAGAGTGTTTTATCTCTGGGAGTGTTTTCTGCAGAGAAGAGACTCTCCTGTCCTTGGCTCGGTGTTCAGCTTAAGCCTCGTGCTGTATGACTACGGCGAAGGAACCCGGCGAACTCCCAACATTTTTTGAAGTGAGAAACGTGGTAGTTGTAAATCATCAACTTTAAACAGACGCAGAATACGTCCCTTGAAATTTATTTGTGATTTTTCAGCGGATTCTCTCTCTGAACCAGCTGGAGAAGCAAAAACAATATAAAACCTTCAAACTTTTGTGATCCATCAAACGGGGATCTCCCAGTCTTATTGTTTATTTTTGGGGGGGGCGGGGGAGGGTTTAGGAAGAAAAATCTGATAAATTTTCAAGCCCAAGCTTTGCTGACTTAACATTTCTTTTTTTCTTTTTGAAGGGCACTACCTTAGTCAACCTTAAGTGTTTAGCCAGAAACACTTAAGGTTGACGAGAGCAAAAGATTCAAAACTTCCCCTCAGCAAATAAGCAAATGATAGTTTCGATTCACGGTGTCGCCATCTAATGTCAGGCAGTCTTCTCGATGTTTAGTGTTTTGTTTTTTTTGCCCGGGGAGTAGTATAAGTCGAAGGCTTCAAAAACAACTGTCAGCCAAGGGACAACACGTTTCATAAAAGACGAAACCTTAACGCCGGTTACAAATAAAAGAGCACCTGGCAGCTCAGCGGGGCGCGCTCGTGCTTCCTCGCTGGAATGACACTACGTTTTCAAGTGCCATTCTCACACCTCCACTTATTCAGCGAGAGCAGTCCTGACAACAAAAGAAGGGAAGAAATTTTTGAATTTCAGATAATGCACCATTTTAAACTCCAAGCATAAAAAAATAATAAACGGAGAAGAAGAGAATCCTTTCCCAGGGCCAATCAACCTGCCAGCATTCCCACCCGCAGCTTTTTCCAGTATTTGCTCGGCTTTTCAACCCAAGATTTCTTCTTCTTGGATTTTTCCATGGCATATTAGCAAAATTATTTCACTGGAATCAGCGATGTGGCGCTTGCTTGCTTATATAAGAGGCTGGGACTGTTGCAATAAACAATAAATCAATTAATTAGTGTGATTTATCGTCTTTCTCTTTTTTCTACCTCTCTTCCTACCAAAAACTAGACGACGAAAGTCCTCAGTCTGGTGCTTCGGTGTCAACCAGCCCATTTTTTGAAGGACAATTTTGTTTACAGAGACGTCATAATTCATTTGATTCGCTGTTTTGTTTATTTTTAGACATTTAAAACGTCGTCCAGTTCCAATGTTGATAAATGTTCATTAGAACTTAAAGTATATTGATATTTGAGAGGGTGTACCTGGACTGTTATGCCATTACCAATATATTAAAACAAAGATATTATTGTTCATTGCGATAATATCTGGGACTATTTATCGTCCAGCAAAATTTATCGTGACAAGAATCGATAAACCAAAGGTGAGACTTCAAGAGTCGAGTTCAGAACTACGAACAGTTTCACAACTTCATTTTTTGCTTCCACTGATAATCTTAAATAAGAACAGAAAGCAGAAATTACACACATAAAAGTGAGCGCCTTTTGCTAAATCTCTTGATCTAGTGTCAATGTTTGAGTTTCATTGATAATAATGAGTATTTCAGTGACATAACGGCTTACATGATGGTAATACTGACTCCAGGGGCTGCTGCCAGACTGTGATGTATGTTGCAATAAAGCTAAATGTTTTTTTATGACTGCGAGACTTCACATAGTCTTGCGTTTCATATTAACACACAATGTAGCGCATGTAGCTCTCATAAATCTCATAAAAATAAAAAATAAAAAACTCTCACTCGCTAATGATGCGGGTGCAGCCTGGGAGCCGAAACCACATTCAAACCAAATGTTCATTAATTCATCGCTGCAAATGGATCATCGTAATGTGATAACTCCAAGCTTTCAGCATAGCATGGAAAAGAGCTGTTAGGGTTCTGAGTTCACTGTTTTACAGCTTTGTTCCTCAGCAGAAAGAGATGAAGGAACCCAGTGGTGTATTGTTGTCAGGCTCTTAATGTCTGGTTTAGTCATTTCAGCTTTATTTTCACAACCTCATGCCACTGATGTGTAGTATGTTAGAGTGCACTGACAGGAAACAGTGGTTAGACTTTTAACCAAGTTGTAAAACAATGTGTGATCACATGCCACAGATTTACAGAAACAACACTAACGTGTTTTAAGAGAAGAGCATGTGTTGGTGTACGTGTAGTTTTTTCGTAAACGACTTTCTGATTTCACTTTCAAGCAACTGCTGCTACATTACGACTCTCACTTGGAGACTCGTCTAAGTTGGCTTTGCATTTCCTGTACGCACAATACCCGGACATCAGAGAGGTCTTTATTTTTTTTTTCTCTATTAAATTGCTTCTTCCTGGTCGGCCATGTTTGTTTACGTTGAACTCACGTTTAGTCTCGAGAGGTTCTCTGGGATTCTCCCAATCCGGACAGAGACGTCAGATTGCTTCTTACACTCTAGATCACGAATCCGCAACAGAGTGTCAGTGACTTGGGCACAAAGCAAGCGAGGCAGAGATCCGCAACATCATCTGCTTGGAAAGTGAAAACATCACCCACAGCACGGTGAGCATCTTTTGGTTTCTTTGTACATAATTGTTGTGAGATTTCCCTGAATGTTGTTCGTGTGTGCTGTGTTGCTCAACGCCACACACTTTAAAACCAAACCTTAAGTCTTTTTTTTTTTGTGGTCTCTCAGGTTTTGATAATCAGTGCACAATTTTAAAATCTTGCTGTGAAGCACGGGTAATAATGTTACTGTCAGTATGTTGTGTTAATGAGTTTCACTTTGACCAAAAAATTGCTCATAAAGTCAGTATAAGCAATCTAGATATCTACCAGTACAGACACGGGGTTTTTCGGGCACTGCTAACTGCTAAGCATTAGCATATTAACAAATTAACATGTCAGAGACCCAAACTGCTCTGTAATTGTGACAAAACGTCAAGCACCGTTATTGTGCTGTAGACTGAAGGTGTAATTTATGTTGCACACACACACACACACACTTAACACCGGGGACACACACTGACAAACTCACAGCTGCTCCCCTGCTGGGCGTGTTGGAATTGCTATCAGTCCCTCAGAACCCTGCTTGTAAAACCCACGCTGCCAGCTCCAGCCCACGTCAGCCTCCGAGTTAGGCGATAGCATTTTAAACAGCTTTTTTTTTTTTTTTTTTTTTTGACAGCGTCGTACCTCGCTTCACTTCATGGAGACGAGAACACGTGCAAACAAACATAAGAATGATGTGCGCACGATATGAAACACAAAAAGCGCGTAGGGAAAGATTAAATTTGTTGTTTGTCAGAAGAGGAATGAATCCTCTCAGCCCGCTTTAGAAGACCCGCTTAGAGCAGCTTGTGCGGCTGGTTGGGGTTTGCTCCCTCTATATTTAAAAGTAACGACGTGAAATTTTTCATGCTCAACTGGTTCAGGGGTTGAGACCATAAAGCAAGAAAGCCGATCGTGACGTGATTAACAAAAGAGGAGTACAAAGTTGCTGCAGTTTACCAGTCTTCTAGCAGGGGAGAGAAAAAGGCTTTCTTCATTAACTCTCCATCTCATCCAGCAATCCCCTAAGCTCAGATAGAGCAGGGCGAGCGAGCAAGGGGAAGATTAAGAGAGAGAGAGAGAGAGAGAGAGCAAGGACTCGATAAAGAGGAGCCTCTTATTTCATCGCTTCACACACTGCTGGATGATCAAAGTACAAAATGCTGTTTTAATTCCAAGAATCATATCTCATCTTCTGTCCACATACTCATTTTAGAGAATTATGCTGCAGGACGGCAGGGGAGAGAAGACACAGCACACAAATTAAGCTTCCAAACTTCAGCTCGACTGCTACAAAATGTTTCACGCAAACGATTTTCGACCCACGATGGAACCTGCAAGCGGGTGAGGAGACCTTAGCATCTGCCCCGAGGTGTTTCCAAATCACATACCTTCCAATAGTCAAGTTTCCAAAGACGCTAAACAGAAATGATTCTTAAAAAAAAAAAATTATTAAGACATGACTGCTATCAAAAGGTAACTTAGACATGCCGACTCAAACGGTTCCTGAACCACCAGTGTTAAAGAATGATGTCTTTAAATAGAAATTATTTGCGGAAATCTTTCTATTTGTGGATTTTTCTTAGTGATTTCGAAAAATTGATCTAAATTATTCTAAGGAAAATTCAACTGGTGAAGCTGAAATACCTGGCTGCAACACTTTATGTGCAATTGGCTGACATTTACAAACCAGCCAATTCATTTCCTTAGTGCTGATTGGTTGTTTCTCTTGCAGCACAGTTAAGGAAGGCCGTGAGTTTTAGCTTCCTTGGTATTAACAAGACAGTTTCCACTGTGTATATTGTTGCACAATAAGGTGTATTTGGTGTAATAAATAGTTAGTTAATGTGGTCCCTAAGCTGAAAGTCCACTGCACAAATATGTAATTATGTCCTTGTGTTTACCATCAATGTCCCAGTCAGCACTCTGCAAAGTTTTGCAAATTGTTTACTTCTATTTGCTGTATTGCAGGAGCAGCTCCACCCATGACGGTTTCAAACCACAAGTTCTTTCTTCAGCTGCAGACACGGTGGATGTAGAAATGATCGGAGAAATAGAGCAAAGTGTTTTACTTTCCCATGCTACAAGTAGTACAGCATTAATACAGCATTCCTCAAACCTTTCAGTTCACCTCCTCCTGTATGTGGTGGTGAACTGCGTGTCCTCTAAATGCCCTACCCCAAATGCATTCATAATTGCTTATTTAAATGTGGGGGTGCAATGCATGATGGCCGATATGTCGCTTGCTAATTTATGAGCAGATCTATTGCTTCTAGTTTCAAACCTAGAAGCATGCACAAACTCTGGTTCGGCACCCGCAGAACCTCACTTTAAAGACTGTGCTCAAAAAAACACCACATTTTCACTTAAATTATCACAGTATCATAAATAGAACGTTAGTTTTGTCTTCAATCAATGCAGTTACTGGAAAAGTAGAAATTCAATGCATATATATATATATATATATATATATATATATATATATATATATATATATACAGCTCTGGAAAAAATTAAGAGACCTCTTAAAATGATCAGTTTATCTGATTTTACTCTTTATAGGTTTATGTTTGAGTAAAATGAACATTGTTCTTTTACTCTATGACCTACTGATGCCATGTCTCTGAAATTCCAAGCAAAAATTTTGTATTTATTTGCAGAAAATGAGTAATGGTCAAATTAACGATAAAGGTGCAGTGCTTTCAGACCTCAAATAATGCAAAGAAAACAAGTTAATGTTAATTTTATCGGAAATCAATATTTGGTGGATGAACCATGAGATTTTCAATGGGGTTCGATGTAGTGGGCTCTTAACTTTTTCCAGAGCTGAACATGAATAAGCTCAAGAGACGGCCAACTGGATGAGTTTGAGAACTGAACGAGGTCACAGTTTTAGCAGTCAACGCCTGCTTAACAGTAACTTTCACAATAAAAAACAATCAGCTAAAGTAAATGGCACCTGGTGCCGCTGCAGCGGAGCCGCGCGGCGAGGCGTGACCCTCCTAAAAGCGATCCTCCTAGGCTCTGCTGATGCAGACCGGCGCGCTGCGGCGGCGGCCCCCCACACACACCTGCACGACGATGTGCACCGACGCAGCGTGCTGCTTCCAGCTCCCAATTCAACAGCACAATCAGGCTCGACAGGGGCTCCAGTCTCCACTCATTACAGCCAGTTAAACCTAAACTCATTAACAATGAAGCCACAACAATAGTGAGCACAAAGGCAGAAGGTGTGGGAGGACTGCCTTCACACAGGGGGGGAGGATATAAAAGACAGAAATGTAAGAGGTTTTTTTTTTAAATTTTTTTATAATCAACTGTCAGTCATTTTCTAAGATAAAGGCTTCTTTATTACTGCATAGGGGGACAGGAGCTCAGTGTTGCATTTTAATTACCATATTGCTTGAATTTTTACAAAGTGAACATAAGTATGCGGTGCCATGACTGTAACGGCTTGGCCTTGTGAATAGAAATGTGTTCCACAAAAGACACCAGAGAGAGCAGAATTAAAGCCTTGACATACTCATTGAAATTGCCCATTTTTCCCCCTCCATCTCCTCTGGCCTCCTGCTTGAATTGGGACTAAAATGACAAAAAGGTTTGGCTGAATATTAACAATTCCTCTCTGCATTAGAGGGAATACTGGTCACCTTTCCGACCATCTGTGATTTCACTTTTGATCCTGTTTTTCCCCCCTGGCTCTGTACGTCAAAAGTGTAATTCCTTTTTTTTGGGGGGGAGTTTAACCAAAACCTTCAAAAGGCGTGCCAGTCTCCCCAGATACAGCGGAACATGTGTATCCTGCTTGAACAGCTGCCAAAAAGCACAAAAGCTGATAGCACTTGACAAGGTGTGCTCAATTTGTTCCTGACGCTGGGCGTGAGTGAGACGCATCTGAATATTGGCTGAAGCCGTTTAGTCCACCCGGGTCCCTATTGATACGTCAATCATCCCGCTAAAATCCAGCGAGTCTCGAGAGCAGAACCGTGGACCCAAGGACGCCGCTCTTCTCTGTCGTGTTTTAATTGCTGCTGGCACGGCACGCCATGAATCATGGTAATGAGTTAATGAAGTCGTTGAGATTTAGTGAGCAGCCACAGGCGAAGGACTTCCAGCCGAGAATAATGCACCGTTCAACGTGGCTTTATTAACATTTTCAACAAAAAAAAAAAGAAAAAAAAAGTGCCAGTGGTCACATCAGCCGAACAATCACAGCTATTGTGATTAATTTCCTGTGTGTTCAATAGAGAGGGCATCGTGAGGTGGACTTTGTTGGAGAAGGTTTATGGCGCCGTACGGTTGGCATTTTAATATTTGATGGTGATTGGAAGGAGAGTAAATTGTTTTCTAGTTGGGACGACTTTTCTTTGGCGACATGCAATAATATCCAAGGACGGTAGAAACCATCCCGCACTCCCGAGTGCTAATAACGCCGAACTAATGCCGCTTTTCAGTCATGCTACCAGAAAGCTGTAGTTATTACACAGGGAGTCTGTCAGTCACACACTTAATCCTCCTGTTTGCTCCAAAAGGAAGGGGGTTTCTGCTGCCACGTCTCCGCACGAATGTGCATTAACAAGTCTGACTTTAATGCAGCTCTAAAGATATTCTTATTGCCTGAACCGGTGACATAGGATATGACAGAATCAGTACAATTATTTTTTATTAACCCTTTACTGCTTAAACTTTTGTAAGATCTCATAAAAATACATTGTGTTTTTGTTGTGGGATAAATGCTAAATTAAGCAGAGATTGCTCATTTGAATATACGATCGGTATCATGCAAATTAAATCACATAACACATAACTCAGTACAATACAAATTTGTTGTAGTCTCAGGTGTTTTTACTAAAGATGCTATTGTTAAACAAGGGTGTTGAAACTGCAACGCAGATTTCGATGCAATCCTTTCTGATTGCATAGTGACAGTATTTTTAATACAGATTATTATTACAATTTGATATTGCCAAAACTTTGACCCTTAGATTTTTTGGGTTGGAGGGTTTTTATCAAAAAGGTGGGGGGTGGGAGGGTGTTTTTTTTATTTATTTTTTTTATTTTTTTTTTTGGCAAAAAATAAAATAAAATAAAAAATTACGTTTGGTAAAAAGTGATTGGAAAAAAATATCTTTCTTTCCAAAAGATGCTTTAGGAAAGCAACAAAAAAATCACTTGCTTAAAAAATGACAGGCCACTATTTTAGTAAAGTGCAAAAACAAAAATTTTGTATCAATAGGAGTCTTGACTAAATTAAGACCAGAAGAAATTGGGAAAACTGTGTGACCGTCAACAACTCACAACTTTAGGTTAAGCAATACTTTTCTAAACTCTTCTCTTTAGAATCATTGTGTTTCTGGTAAAACTACCCACGGCTAAAGTCCAGTAAGCTGTTCTGCTGCAGCAGAGTTCAGCGACGCACATCCACTGACTGCCAAATGTACCAGCTGATGCACGTCAGCTTCGGTAATGATGGGTGGATACCATGGTTTAATTTTTTATGTCACAAAGACCCTTAAGCGTATTTACACTTTAATTTAAAAAGTTACAAATGATAACAAATGTTAGAACAAAGATGTTTATGTTGTTTACTAGCAAATCTATGAAAGAAATTGAACAAGTCTTTAAGTTTTAGTAATGTAAATCTTTGCCAGTTTGGATAGCGAAGCAACACTGAAGGCTTAAACCTGTCAGTTCTCATAAAGTGGCTTGAGAAGCCATGCAGAATGATTTAACCCCAGATTTACAAAGAGACAATTTTTCAGTCAATACGTGTTGAGATGTCTGTTAGCAAAGCAGGACAAATCCCAGAATAACCACCAGAACGATGTGGAAGAAACACACCTTCACCCACAGAGATTTATTTTCCACTTGTTACTAGCTTCTATCTGTTTTGGGGGAAGCTGAAAACTCAGAGATAAAAATGCGACTGTACTTGTGTGGCACAGCATTCGTGCTCAGCTAAGTCTCCAGTGTACGCCGCTGCTTCTGTGCAAACTCAGGGTCATTGTTGTTTGGCATCGATGAGCCAACGTAAAAGCAGATGTAGTTACTCTTCTACCCCTATGTTTCGACAGGACACATCCTCTTTATTCCAGGTCAACAACTATAAAAGGTCTAAGCGTTTTAGCTACCAACAGTTTAATGAATCATACCGCAGAGACAGGAGAAGTTTTAAAACGCTCTCACCGTCAGTATTCGTGCTGAGGGTTTTAGAAAACCAGTGGACTAAATGCTGTGCTCAGTGAACAGGCCATGTAGGCCAATAACGCAAAACATTTCAGCAGTTTTTAAATATAAATTGGTCAGCTCTAGTATTAATTTACCTTAATAAACATTGATATTGTAATACACTTTATTTACTTTGAATGACAGAGAAAATTTGCCAGAACCAGTAGCAAGTAAAAAAAAATCTGATGGATTACCTAATTATTGTGCTATTAGCTGAAAGAAATAACCCAACCTAATCTCAATATATACATTGAGTTACATGCTTATTAATGGAGGTCGATCGTCAGCTCTAACATGAATTGCACCAAATTCCAAACAAGGTGGATTGTGTTTTTGGCGTGAGCACTTGAAAGGCAACCAGCTTTCATTTTAAGAATTAATTAATTAGATTAATTAGAAAATCCAAATGGATTAATCGGGTTTGATGGACATGGTAAGATCAGAGTTCTGGCTGCCATGGCAACTGGAGCAGATTAAAGCTTCAAGTTTTCATCAAGTTGAATCAACACCTCTATGTAATAATCTGAAACAGATTATTACATTTCAGACTACATCAGCTTGTATAATTGTACTGTTTTGGTAAAGCAGATACTCTGGAACAGAGAGCAGAGAGGGCAGGTACAGCACCCCCTTCTGGTGGCTAGGAGACAGCAAACTTTTAAATAAGCCGTAGAAAGGAGGGAAATGTTCAAAAGCTTAGATAAGAGCTGGAGCTGAACAACATGTTTAATCACAATCATCATCACAGTTTCAGTGTGTGCAACATTCTGACCACAAAAAACTCAAAATAGATGCAACATTTGTTAGCATGTATTTTTAGTATCAGTCATTCAGGCTGCATATTGCTGTATTATGCAGGTAAAATAAGTGTAAAATGTCAACATTTTTCACAGTAAATTTATTTTTACTTTCTTTTGACAAACAATTCAAGGTGCCTGGCAACAAACTAAGTAATTCACCCCTTTAGTCTACAAAGATGTTATGGTTTAAAAAATATAGAGTGACACAAGGATGAATCATTGAACATTCATAAAGCGACAGTCCATAGTATTGCACTATTGGTAAAAGCAAAGAGACCTTTAGAGAAGAAAGTCTCCAAGCTGCAAAACATACTTTTGAACATTTGGAACCTTTCAGTTCCAGTGAAGACTATTGGAGCTACAATCCTGAGTTGGAAAGAATATAATTTCACCACAAACCAGCTGAGAGAGAGTCATAAAATTTCTGACTGAAAAGTCAAAATAATAATCCAAAGAATCATGGAGCTGCAGAGCACTGACATGGACAGCCTTCCCCATGAAACTTCAGCAACCTTAATGCCTACTCACTTTACAAGATGCTTCTTGCTCAAAGAAAATGATTAATGCAGCTGGTTCAAAGCTTTCTGCAGAACATTTGATGCAGCCAGTGAAACATTGGTAGAGTACAGTCTGCTCAGATGAGGCAAAAGCTGGCTCAACTCTGGTCACTGCAAAAAAAAAAAAAAAAAAAAATGTTTGGAGGAATATTGCCTCCCCAAAACACCACAACGCTAAAAGTGAAGATTGCAGATAGAAACATCATGGTGAGAGCTTTCTTACAGCATAATCTACTGGCAAAATCCATGTTACTGAAGGAAGGACGAATGGAGAGCTGTACCAGAATATTCTTGAAAAGAATCTGAAAATTAAATGAGTATGAATCTCCAGACAAGAAACAATAAACAAGACAGCAGCCTTAAACACACACATCTTATTACAGGCCTTTCCACAAAACCTTTAATGCATTTCTGTGCATATGTTGATGTGTTCAATACTTATTTTACTTATTTTACTTATTGCATTTGTGCAATAAGAGCAGACTCAATTCAGTCCATTAATAAAGCACCAACTCATAACAGAAATCATCTCAAAGCACTTTGTAAGATACACACACCCAATTTATATCCACATTACATTATATTACACTATAAAACCAATTCAGAGTTACTGCAGCGAGTAAGTTTGATGGTTTCAAGACTGACAATACGGAAGATGTTTATATTTCCAATAGCCACAAGAAGCAATGAGTCATTTTCTGCCAGTATTCATAGCAATATATGGATGCTAAAGTAAATAGTTCTCTGCGAAAGCAGATGCATAATAAGTTCTATATGCCAGAAGTGAGGAGGTAATGGGATCCAAACATCTCCACAGTTCTCCCTGAAGGACGCTCCTTCAAACTGCCCGACGACGCACTGCTGAGAAAAGGTTTTCGCTTTCGCAGACTTTTCTTCAATCTTTTATTTTTTGTCACACTGAAATGCTTCAGATCATCAAGCAAAGATAACCGGAGTAAATACAAAGTTAGTGTTTAACTGATTTCATTTATTATTAATTTATTAATTTCCTCAAAGTCTCACAGATGATCAAGATGGTTTTTGGCTGACGTTCTGTGGTCTGTTTTGATCAGAAGTGCCTTTGGCCTTTGAACTCTCCCACTATTATTATTATTTTTCATATTACTACTTCATATTCCCAAACAGGTTGTATTTCAGCGAGTCGTAGAGTCTACAGGGTTGAAACTGATGTCAGCTTTCCAGAAAGTCTCGTTAGTCATTGTTGATTCACATTTCATGGATTTACTTTATACTACAAAGTACCAGGTTGGTTTATTTAGCTTTTTTACCTCTTGCTAAAAAATATTTGAAAATGGTTTTGTATTTGCTCAGGTCAGATTGGAGTAATATTAAATTTGAGGCAGGCTTTTTTTTTTTTTTTTACTAATTATTTCATCACTTAATAAGCTACAACAATTGAGTTGAACCTATCATTAAAGTTTTATGGATGATTGCTGCCAATTTCAAGCCAGTGAAATTAGTGACAAATTGAGGAAAATCTGCTCCAGGTATTATCTTAATTTAATTTCAAGCACCAAGCTCTGAGTTGGTTCTGACAGAATTGTTACCTGGGAAATAGTTTGATTTATATCACAAGAATTAGGTAATACTTTTGAAGACATAATATTGTGAGATTTAAAAAAAAAAAAAAAACTTTGATAGAGCCCACAAATTACTTATAAGCTCACATAATGAAAAAACTCTAAATGTCATGGAACCATAATGTGTTTTTAATTCTGTCGTTTATGTTTTCTAATGAGAAATGGAAGGTGGAGAGGAATATTTACTGAAAATGGTCCCTCACCCCACTGTAAAAGAGCAGAAAGACAGAAAGTGTAGAAAAGCATAGTTTTTGTTAGCTTAAATTTTACATCTGGCTGATAATTCAAAGGACTTGCTGAGCAATCAGTATTCAACGAGCACGTAAGGCGAGGTCTCGGCTGGGGGTACGGGAGATGTCTGACTGCGACTTTCTGTGATCTAATTAAGTAATAACCCTCACTGAGCTCAGAGGAAAATCTATACAACTCATTTCCAGAGACACAGCAATCATTTCTCTCCAAATGAATACTACTGCACGTGTTAGATGACCAACATCTTATTTTCTGAACGGAAGTAATTATTTTTACTGGCTACAAACTAGTTGCTGTCCACATCAACTCTGCCCAGTTTGCCCTAGTGTCTCTTTTCCTCCTGAGCTATCAAGTTGAGGTTCTGTGCAAAAACCTGAGGTACCTATTGAAACGAACAACATGCTGCATAATGCAGAGGCACTTTGGGGAGGCATGCAAGTGCAGACAAGAGAGCAGATTGCAAGGTGGTATAACAAGCGCAAAATAAAATCTGCCTGACAAACATCTTTGAAAGTGCAAGATTTTTAAAAAAAAAAAAAAAAAAAAAAAGAGAGAGCTGCTCTTTTGTCTCTGCATAATGCAAACCATTAAAAAGTTTGGTTAGTCAAGGATTTCTGCTTGTGGCATTTGTTTGCTCAAAATACATCAAATTTCCAGACAAATGGTTATTTGATGGCTTGCAAGTGAGGGATTTCTTCCCCCTTTTCGACACTGCTCCAGTGATATCATGTGGAGAAATTAATTGAAAGACGACTGAAGTGGAAAATGACTGTTAGTGTATTGTAAGTCCATAAACTAGGGACGGATTGTAATTAAGCTCTGGAGCCGGGCATGAAATGTTTATCCAGGGTCCTGCTTTGAAAATGCGTACCACGTACATGTCATTGGATGAAATACAATGGGTCTTTATGGGTGTGTTTAATTATTACATTCTGCAGCTCAGGAGCCAATGTGCTCCCTTTGCCTTTGACAAAGCATCATATTTCATGTTGGCACGCATTTCAGTCAAATGAGGGCGAGTCAGGTTGATAGATCGGGGGTCTGCAGAGATGATGCATTTCCACTGTGATTGCTTTCATAGCCATTACTCACAGTATAGAGTGATTAGTGGGCACTGGCTGACACCCATGCTTGCTCCTGTATGACAAAACCCTCTCCGAGGAGGGTCCGGCTACCCCTGCCACCAACCTGATCTTTAACTATGGGGCTCAATTAATGGGCTAAAATAATGGATTATGCGCATGGCGATGAATTGAGCTGTCAGGGGCAAGACGTCTTGAAGGACAGACAGCAGCCATCATGGAACAGGTTGGAGAATTTAGAAATGTCTCTCTGCTGCTGTCTCTTTCCCAGAAGTCATTGTGCTACAGGTGTTTTGGGAGCAACATGTCTGTAAATATCCTGAGAGGAAATTTGCCCTGTTCTGACGAGGAGCGTTTGAAATCAGCCTGCATGACAACAAAAATTCAACAAAATATAGCATTTTACATAAAATAACAAGAACTCAACACCGCTAAAGCCTGCATTAGGATCAATATTTCACTTCCAAAAATCAGCGAAATATTTAAAAGACAGCAAGTAGTCCCAATTTGTGAGTATTTTTTTAAATAACTGCTTGGGCACATTTATATGCCTTTTGATATCTGTGGGGTATCAAATTTAAGACCAATGAACAGAAACTTTAATTCAAGGTGAAATGTTCTACAACTTTTTTGGTTAAAAATGTTTAACTGGATAGCATGAGCTGTGTGATATCCATGTATTTAAAAAGCTAATATTTTCCAAGATCAGAACTAATGAGAAAAACTTGAGAAAAAAAAAAAGAGGAGATAACTTTGGCTTAATCTGACCCCGGACGAGCCCCCAATTTAAGTTAAAATTTAAAACCAAGCAAACAAATCAAAAAGTATGTTGCTAAAGATAACTGACAGTAAATATTGATAAAGTAACATTAATAATAATCAATAATAGCTGATAGGAAGTTAACAGTTAAGTAAAGTGGAGCTTTAGCCAACAAAGGTGACACCTCTCTGGCCGAAATAAGAAGCCTAACCCTAACCACTGACACTTTTAGGAAAAAATAAATGCAAAAACATAAAGATATAATATTAAAAATCCTCAAGAAACAACTGCACTACAGATACTTAAAGAACAAATGTGAACCAAGGCTCTTCTTTAATCTGGCTTTGCCAGAGGAAGAAAAAAAAAAAACACATAAGGCAAGATCCGGTTGGGCTGGAGTGTTTGAGTCAAAACTATTGAAGGATACCAGAAATGATTGAAGTGAAATACAATAAAAGGCTTTTTTGTTTTCAAATAGTGGATTATATGAGATCAACTTTAAACTCCCATCACTAAACTAATATCCATGACAGACAAAACATGACAGACATAAAATTATTGTCATTCATCAGAAGTTTGGTTCCTGATGAAAAATGTGATAAGCATCTTTCAAAAGATAATAATCTAAAAGCAGCATCAATTTTGAAAGGAAAAAAAGTTTCTATTCACATCTAAGAAAAAGAACAGCATGCCAATTATTCAGTACTCATTTGTTCTTGGTTCGATGGCTGGCTGTGGTCTATTTGCTGCATGTCTTCCTCCTCTACCTCCACCCTTCTTTCTTTCAAAGTTTAATAAATGTCATTTGTGCCACAAAAATCCTTAAAAAGACACCCTACATTTGCTATGTTTGATATGCGGCATGAAATTGATGGTTTTTTATGCATGGTTTCTTTTTAAAGTAATTTCTTCCTTGATCTTAACTCATAGATTTTATGATGAGTAAAAAAGAAATTAATTTGCTTTCATAATTGTATTTTCAGTGAGATGACTAAACCTAAAAATATAAGAAAAAAAAAACCTATAAAAAAATCTAATCAATTCTAATACTGAAGAATTATGTGCATTTAGCAAACGTTTGTGTAGCGATACATTCTAATGTCCATAGCTGCATTAAAACAGCCCAATGAAATCCAAACAAATCAGGATCCATTAGTCGTGCTTTGTTAAGTGATTAGTAGTGCAGGAGTTTCTCACAGAACTCATTCAAAAGAGCTGCTTTTGCAATCTGCATTTATATCACTCTGGCACATGCCTTAGCTTAGACCAAGCAAATGTGCTACTAGTGAAAACTGAAACATTTCTCTTCAAGCAGCTGAAAAAATGATCCCTACTCAAACGAAGACCTAAAAATAGAGTCTGAGGTCACTGCACTGGAAGAGAAGATTAGCTGCTCCAGCTTTGAATGAAGACACTGCCATTGAGTTCAAAACACCAACTATTCTCATAATCGTCGTTCAATTATTAGACGTCACAGGCTTCCCAATCATGGCAAGCAGTTAGTTTAGACGCCATGCCATGAATTGAAGGGAAGGTAGAACTGCACCAGCACCACCAGAGTTGGTAGAGTCACTTATACTGAAATAGTCAGTGAGCTAGCTTAAAGACTTGAAGTCAATGAGCCACCAACAGAGTAGACATCCTCCTCCTGGAAACATTTTTCATTTTTCTCTATATTTCCCAAAGGAGCTTTGAGGCAGCTGCGTGGCTTCTATTTAATATCTCCACACTTCTGCAGGTTCGCAATGTCTGCAAAACGCACGCCACCGTGGTCGGAAACAGGAAAGAAGCGCGATGTGCAGGCGAATCTCCTCCGACAGCACTGGACGGCGTCAATTCCCTGCGTCGCCAGGTGAGTTTGAGCGCTCCGGGGGTAATTCTTTAGACAATTCTTTCGATTAGTCACAAGCAAATATTGACTCGCTCTTTTGCAAACATTTAATCTCCTCTGAGGAGGCGATTCAGGGTGATGAAAGGACCAAATGCTAATTACAGGGGAGCGCTAATTAATATTTGAGCCGATTAATAATGTAGGAACTAATTTTTTTTTCCTCCTTTACATTCAAACCTAACCTCTTGGTATGTGTGCATGTGTGTGTGGAGGGAAGAGGGCTGTAAGTTATTCTGCCCTCACTTGTACAAAATAAAGCAAAAGGTTGAGCTTTGGTGAAATGTGATTCTCCTCGCCCAGGGAATGAAGACAGGCAGGAATTTTATTACATTTCCCTGGACGGACTGCAAGGAGTTCTGGGCTGTTTTCACTGAATGTGATGCAATATTGATGGTGCTTGGTCAGGTTGGCTCTAACAATGCTTTGAGAAGACAGATCAATGCCACATCAAGGGAACAGAGGCAGTTTAGCAAGGAGAGATGAAGGAAGCGGGGGAGAGAAGAAGGGAGGTATCTCATTCGGTTTAAAATGGGCAGGAATTGAGCTTTGTGCCTTGAAGAGCAATGACACCGTGAGGACGAAATCCTAAGCACTTCTTACTTTGCTGCATTTCCATTGACCATGTAATCGCAAAATTTGGCATTTTGAAAATAAGTGGAAACACTTTTTTCCGCACTGCACGAGTCACATGATCAACAACCGGACGTTACTACTGGTGGAGAAGATAAAAAAGATGACAGGCAGGAAGTAGTTGGAGGATGATGGCGTGGCGTGATTTTTTAATGACTTATCACATGAACAATTTCAGTCACATATGATTTTAATTGCGCTTCTTATTTAATGGAAGCAACGCAATTCTGAAATTGTGGTTTTTCGACAGTACAATACTGACAAAGTTTTGTGCATATTTGTCATGGAAATGCAGCCTTTGTCAAACTACATCCTATCTTTCTATGCGTGCTGGGGTACTGAAAAACTCATACGAAGAAACAAATCACATTTTTGCTTTTGATTATGGTCTTGTTTTATATGGTGCATGTACATTAGGAATAAGAAGGTGGAATTCAGTATTGTGCTGGATCAAGAAAAGCTTCGTCACTTTTACATTGATGTGACGCATCTCATTTTATTTCATTTTCATTATTGATCAATTTGTTTATATCAGCTGACTGTCTGGGATTGAAACTGCACGATTAAACAGTCAGATTATTAAACGAAGTAGGGTCCCTTTGAGTGTCAACCATCCAGCATGCTGAGGGGAGTGAAACATCATTCATGCAGACAGGACTATGCAGTGTGAGCTTAAGTAATGCTATCATTGGGTAATTGTTGCAACATTTGACTCATCCTTCCATAGATTTTGTAACGATTCTGTAAAGCTCTGGTATACCTAACCTGTGAGGTAGTCATGTGACAACATTTTTGACATCTCTGAAAAAGTATGTTCCTTCCTGGCTTAAGGTACAAATTGTTAAATGCTTAGTAAGGTAATGTTGGAGTGTTGTCTTCCTTTCGTATTGTCTTTCCACACAATGAAACACAATGCACATATGCAGTGGTGTGATGGGAGTGATACATCCAACAGAAGTCCAAGTTTAGATGTGGTTTAGATGTGGACCGTTGTGTTTCGTAATGCCTCACATCTGCATCATATTTCCATGCATGCTTTGCTCACAATCAGCTGACTATTAGGATTAGAAAGACTGAGCAAGCAAGCAAGCACGGGTTCGGGTGGCAGAGTGTTTCATAGCACAGATACAGGCACAGATTTTACATCAACACCACCAGTGCTTCGCTGTCAGCCTTTGCAGTTCATTGCCCACGGCTGCAGGCTTCTATTTTCACAGCAGGCTCCTTTTGTGCTTTTCCAATATCAACCAACTGAGAAAAAAAAAAACAACACTGTCTGGAAATTGCTTGGGTATACAACCAGCAGTCTTTTATGTCTCGCTATCTAAATGGATTTGAGTGTAATGGAAGATTTCCACTAGCTGATTTGATTGTAAATAATGATTAAATTGAAACAAAACTAAAGTGTCCGTGAAAGATTTCCGCATCCCGGAGTGTCTTGCCATCTTTTAGCAAAACTTTAATTCAGCCATTTGGATGGCTTCGTTGTTGATGGCTACAACCTAAATGTCCTGGTGTTCAAAATCAAGTAAACAAAAAGACAGCGTTGCGTAGAATATAACGACAGGTGAGTCTCTGTTTTGTCTGTAGTAAATTAAACTCAATTATTTCTACAGGGCCAAATCGCAGCCAGATGTAATTTAGTTTGATATAATCAAATTGAGAACTTAATTCAATGAAAAATTAAAAATCACTAACAGCTCAGTCTAATTATGATTATTAATAATTTGATCCGTTGCGTAATAAGATCTCTGACTCATGAGACGTTAACGATACTTGAGACTGACCTCACCAGGACAAGAAGCGATGAAATTTTAACGATAGTTTTAGGAAACTCTGACTCCTTGTTAAACCCATGAGACGAGACCTGGTAATGTAAAAATACCACAATATTTCCAGTCAAAATCTATCTCACAGAATGCCATGCAGTTGCTGTGAGGATGTCACCTCTAGTGCAGTAATGTCCAAGCAAAGCGGATTAATATGGATGTGTTTTACGAAGGTGTGTGCTGCAGGCTTGACGGTCGCTACCTCCCTATGAAGAAGATCCAGTCACTCTAAATTTTTTATGTGGCGACATTTTGGATACCCTGTGGAATAAAAAAAAAAAGTGATAATAATGATAAAACATATAAATATTTAGTAAGTACCGGCAGAATACTGCAATTGGTCAATTTAGTTGCCAACTACTGCACTAATTCTGTTACCTGCTTTGGATGTAGCTTCATGTTAACACAACTTCTTTTTGTTTGTGTAGGAACTTAATTTACTTAGTGGTAGTCTAATTATGCTTCACACTAGAGCCACATTCACCAATTTAACTCACAAGTACACATACATTTGTGAATCAAACTAGGGATGTACCAATATGAAAATTTGGGCCGATACTGATATGATATAAACTTATGACCGATAACTGATATTTACCGATATTATAAATTTCACTACTTCTTTGACACCTTGAATAATACGACTACCCAGCTGACTTCGCCACAGCATCAGATAAACTCTCCACAATCCCTGTGCTGCATGACCAAACATCAACCTTATATCGGCCGACTAGCATCGGCCGATACCAATGTCATTGCAGAAATATCGCGCATCTCTTAGTAGAGATCTTCCAACTGCAAGACCACGACTCTACCTACTGAGCAGTCACTCGTAAAATATACTAACACTGATTTTATTTTAACTCAGGCACTCATTAAGATTCATTTAGTTTCAATTTATGAAAACAGAAGAGGGGTTTTTCCAAGGATATTGCTTAAAAACGTCTCATTCTCTAATATTGTGTGTCCTCTAATCTTGTGTACTGTTGCACCTCCCTTTAAACAAAATTATTACATGATCGTCAACCAGATACAGCATTACATGATTCACTGTTGAGATTCACAAAATATTGCAACTGTTGATGTTTCATAACATTTTGTCAGAAGCTTACCTTTTTTTTTTGGGAGCTTTTGCACAAAAATGGATCTCAGAGACGAAGTTTGAGGAGAGAACTTTCAAGTGTGAGCACAAATTTAAATCTGAGTACACTTCGCTCATGTAACAACGCTAACTCATTTAACTTTTCCTGTGTCGCTGCTAGTCTGTCTTAAACAAGCAGAGTATGATGAAACGACACTGTGGCGTCAGTATAATTTGAGTGTTTCTCTTAGTTTTTCTTCTTGTAACACCCTTATCTTCCTTTTACCGCCATCAGCATTCCTTCAAGGGTTTTGATTTGTGTGCAAAATGAAAGGAACCAGACAGTACATGGCATCTCCAAAGCGGAAAGAACAAGTGACTGAGAGTGTTGACACACTCAATATCTTCTCTTTCAAGACGGCATATGGATGTTTCAATCCCACCACATGCGCCTGAGGGGATTTCTCCCTAAAGCGAGCTCTTCCTCTTTCTTCTCGCTTCTCCTCGGGGATCTCGGGGCCCCCTCCACCGCAGCTTCTGTCATCCCAGGCATGATAGCTGGGAGCCTTTTCTCTGCTGCGTCCTCCCTTGGCTTCTGTCACCAACCGCTGTCTGCGCGTCTCGGCTGAGTCCCTAACTCCCCGTGGCCCCCGGTAGCGCTGCAGCTCACTGTGCCAAATGTGAGGTAATTAAGACACAGAAAACTCCAGCACTCGGTTGGAGGGAGGACTGAAACGCTCGTATCTGTCAGATGCTGCAGCATGTGGCTAATTTTTTGCTGATTTGAAGGCGGCCAGCTTTCAATCTGGACATACCGCAGGCAGCGACTTTTGACCGAGCAGAAAACAAAGTTTGCCTGCTTTGCAACAAAGCAGTGTGTACTCTACATATTCACAGGTACACAAAGGGAGACGGTTGTAGTTTTTTTTTTGTTTGTTTTGATAGTGAATCTAAATTATTAAAAATACTGAAGATACTTAAGTCTTACATTCACTCTTTAAAACAACTCCGACATGCAATGTAAGCTAAAAGCAGAATTTGTATTTTTGCACATGGAAGTTTAGAAAATAGATGGATTTGGACATTTTTAATGTATGATACAAATGATCACATGATCAGTGTGGCACATAAACACATTCCAATGGGTATGTTAATTAGTGTGAGAAACAACCAACCAGTGTTTGAACTTAAGATTGTTTTTACCTAAGCAAATTGCACTTAATGCAAACTGTTTTAGCAACATTAAACTATGTTATTTTGTGGAATGAAGACTTTGAGACTTTACAGACTTGGGACAAAATGTTTAAATGCAATTTTTTTAAAAATCTTGGTATTGCTTTAAAATTAATTTACTAGTGTTGTAGTCGAGGCTAATTAACCCAAGAACGAGTCAAGGCAAAGACAAGATCCTGAGAGATTTGGAACCAAAGTCAAGTCTAAGGAGAAGAAGACCAACCAAAAGACAGACTAAACTAATGAGAGACCGGTTGTAAAAATAACTTTGTAGTTGTTACATTGCATTTCCAGTCAGACATTTTAGCACCAAATTGCACCAGAAAAAGTGATTTTCAGCTGTGGTTCTGACTGGTCTTCAGAAAACATGCTGGGTTTAGCGCAGAATATTCGGCAAATCTTCACAATAAGAGGCTTGAGTGTAAATATTCTTCACTTTAAACTTAACAAAAAACATCTTCAAGACAATAAAATTAGTTACAGTGTATTGTTTCCTTTTTTGCTTTTACAAGTGTGGATGCTGAGTGTTCAGTGGCTGTTGTCTGCAGATTGCAGACATCACCCGTTATGTCTCACTTATTAAGCAAACTCACCATACCATTGTTTTTACCAAACACATTTATGAATCTTCCTATAGTGTGATCACATCCCAAATTATACTTTTTGGTTATTTTAGAAACATTGAAGCAAAACCTGGATATTAAAAACAGCGATACGTTTGCCTTTCTTATTCATGATGTTAAATTTTCATTTTACTCAATGCTAAATTCAGACAAAGATCCACTATACGTTTTGTTTTTTGTTTGAGTGGAGGATTAAGTGGTTTGCTCTTCAGTGAGGCTTTCGCGCACACTTTTGTTACCGTAAGGGTTTTTTTAGGCCATAATTCAATCTGCAAGAATTAGCTTTTCCCCTCTGTTCGTTATGTGTGGAATAATATATCTGATGGGAGGTTTTCTTCTCTGATCTTGCATTTGAAGATTTTCTGTGAATAATGCGTGAATGAGAGCATTGCATATGCTGCCTTATTATAATACAGTTTATGGGAGGACAGAGAACCACAACCACAAACGCGATGTGTTTGATGCCATTCATAGACTAAATGACTCATAAAGTCCTTTGCGCAGATTTACCATTTGTTTGGAAGAGTCGACTGCTCAGATTTTGATTGAGAATAAAATGCTCTATGTGTGGAGTGTGAATTCAGCTCGGAGTTTCTAAGTGGATAAATATGAGCACTTAGTTGGAATTTGTGTGGGCTGAATGTGAAAGTAATTCTTGCACACCTGGTGAACAATATGACTTACCCTGATTATAATATCAAGGGAAGCGTCAGTAATTATATTAAATATCCAGTCAAAAATCGACATATTTGAGATAGCAGACCGTTTTTTTTTTCAAACGGCATGTGTTTTCATGCACGCGTGTCGATAAACAATTTTCCTTCACAAGACGTGTTTTCCGCTTGACACATCCGAGCTCGTCCCCATCTTTAGACAGTTTGTCTGTGATCAGTTTTTTTGATTATAATGGCATTCTTTGAAGCCACATTAACACTCTGCAAAACAAGCTACAAAACTACAATATGCCTGCGCAACTGTCACTACATTGTTAGACGTGCGCGACCAGCTTTGACAGCAGATAAGACATCTTTTCAGAGGAAGCCGAGCAACCGGGAGGCACACGGCTCTCCTCCATTCAGGAAACAAAACAGCTACATGTAAATTCACACAGCCGCCAAGCTTGTAACTGTTGAACATGGACGAGTTATTTCTGCTCAACCCAGTTCTTTTGTTACATGCCTATATATCTAACTATTTTTTTTCTGTGTGAAGGTTAAGAAATATGCTATGGTATGCAGTTAGAATTTCTTGAGCCAATCAGCTGTCAATTGACATTTCATGTCGCTTTTTAGTGTCAGCTAGGTATGGAGTAGTTTCCATCATCAAGGTAATCAGTACAATCCTGGTCACATCTCTCTTAAAACTGTCTATTGTAGACCAGATTACTTGGATGTTCCAAGAGGACAAACATGCGTCAAAACCAGTTTTAGAAAGAATAAGGCAGACTAAAATGCAGCTTTTGGAAAGTTCAAACGTCAGCAACACTGGAAATGTCTGAACTGGGTTTGTACCAGGTAACCAACATAAAACAAAATCTGCCAATTCTTTCAAGATGAATGGTCAAATATCCAGTCAGAGTTGAACCAGAAGGTTGTTAAAATAATGATAAGTGTTGTCAAGGTGATGTTGTTTGTTAAATATTACTGGCTGAAACAAATATTACTCAAAGCATTAGAAGCCCAAAATGAATCGATCTGTCCCCATCTTGAGTGGACTTAAGCTTCTGACTGACAATTAACATGACAAATAAATTTATCTGTTATACCTGGAGCTACAAATTCAGATTTGGCCAAAAACCTGAACAAAGGAGAGTAAAAATACCTAAAACTCATGAAACAAGATGAGACATGATTTTGATATTAATTTCAAGAAAAGTTCAAAGATCAATTTATGCTTTAAAACAGACGTTATTTTGCATTTTTATAGATTTTGCCACAAATTAAAAAAAGCAAAACAATTTTCTGATTTGTTTTCTTCTCAGACCTTAGAACATTTCTTTCACTATGTATGGTCTGCTGTACAACATTTCCCAGTTCCCACTATTGATACTATTGAAACACATCGTGACAGCAACTAGCGAGTGCTCACAAGATGGCATTTACCTCAACAAGAAATATTATATTTAAATATCATGAGATTTTGTTACACCACCAGTAGAAGATACGATACTTCTACAGGTTATTTTATCGGGTATCAGGAATTGAAAAGTCAGCAAATGGTACCTGAGATCTCATCAGCATTACACCATGTATGGACCTGTTCCGGTCGATGCGTAATGAACCAGTGAGAGTGACCCCCGCCCCACCCCTCCTGAGTTTTCACACCCGCATCATATTCCCTCAGTGCCTCACTCAGTGGGGGGTTAACAGGCACACTCGATGTGTGTGTGAGAACACCCTCCTCAATATGACACACTCCTTCCCCCGCCCTTAATGGCCTCTAGGGAAACTTCATTATTTATCGCTGTAGAAGGGGCCTTTCAATTATAATACCTCTGCACACCCTCCTGCCTCCCCTCGTCCATTACCCTCACAGTCTGAACTAGCAGATTGAATACCTGTAGCGTCTATCGGCGGTAATTCAAGCGCCCACCTAGTTCACAGAACCTGCCATGGCGACAAGGTGGAGGCAATTTGCCATTCTGGTGGAGGAGAGGGCCGGGGAATGGTGTGCCGTAATGTGCAGTGAGGGAATGGAGTAAGTGACAGCTATGAGATGTAGACATGGCCATGCTTTCTCTCTCTCTCTTTAACTACCAGGTCCTGAAGAGCCTTCATCGGCCCACAGAGCTCCGCTCAGCATGTCAAGTCTCTCATGTATTGTGTGTGCGTGTGTCTGTGTGTGTTTTTGCTTAAAATTAGTACCTCACGCCAAACTCGACAGGGCATTAATCCCTCATCGTTCAGCCGACGTGTTGCATGAAAAAGAAAGAAAGGAAAAAAAACAGCGTGAGGTGGTTAAGGCAAGCCGCGGCGTGTCGGCATTCCTGCTAAATATGTGGCAGAGATAATGAAACGGCGAGTTTAAAGTTCCAGACTGGATTCTATTATTCACCGAGAGCAACAAGAAAAGGGTGCCCCGTAATGGTTTATCGTCTGTGAATGCGAAATTAGCAAATTGTTTAGGTGTGCAGTAAACAATTGCCCAATGCAAATTGATAATGATTACTTATTACCAAGGAAACAAGACTCATTTATCAGCCTCCGCATTGGAAGCTGAGCTGCTAGATCTTGACGTGTCTGGGTTTTTATTGGAATAAGTGCTTGTGCACACATGGGTTATTAATGTTGTACTGTAAGCAAAAAACTGAAAACCGAGTCCTGACATCAACTCGGATGGCCGGGTGTGCTGGGTGTCCACGCTGTCCTAGTTTTGCGCTCACTTGCGTTTAACAATAAAGCATTTAAAATGTGCATGCATTAACTCGAGATGAAATTGACATTAAAAAAACTCTTCCTCAGTCCAAGCAGGGTAACAACAAACACATTTTGGAGTTCGCCTTGAACAAAAAAAAAAATCAATGAGAAGAATCTAGAAGGAACGATGGTGCAAATTAGCGCCGTTCTAGAGACGCGCACTCCCCTTTTGCCTTTTCAATTTTTCATCGGCTGGAAATGGATTTTGAGATGGATGCCAACCCGGAGCTGATAAATTTTAATTTGATCCCTCCCGTGCATCGGTATTTGCACAATGCAACCGGCAGCCGCAACTCGTGTGCTCTGAATGGCAAGTCTACGTTCAGACTCTGCACAGAATACGAAGTCTCCCCTTCTCTTGTACAACAAAAGGCAATCGTTCCATTTGTTTTCCCCACACAATGGCCTCTGGACAATAGCGATTGGCGGGTGGGGGCGGACGGCGGAAGATGCAACCAAGTTATCTGCCTTTCCCAGTTTCTGTCTCTGCCTCCTCGTAATGAATAATAGTTTAAAGAGGAGTGTTTGACTTTTTTTTTTTTTTTTTTTTTTGCTGTAGGGAAGTGGGTATAGAGCCGATTGAGGTCAACATACCAGTGCCATGATCGGTGCTTCACCAGGTTGGTCTAGAAGTACTTGGGAAATTGCTCTCAGCGAAAGACTTTTCATGTCTCATCCTTCTATCACTCAAGGCATCTCTGTGAAGGACACAGCTTTTCAGAGGGCAATGTCAAGCTTCTCAACACAATTGTAGGCAAAGGTCAGCTATTTTTGTTGCTAAATCTTTGTCTGTTAGGTATTTCGCTGGTGTGTCTGTAAGACGTTTCCCTCCCTTGTGTCGGGCTTAGCCGTCTTTATGCTCTCTCAGTTGGATTCTCAGTTGGTGGGGAGCGACACCAGCTGAGAACTGCAGGTTAAAGGTATTTAGAGAGGACAGGAATCCAAGCAGCTGCAGCTGTGTAAATTAAATGCGTAGCCGGGACCTAAAGGCATTTTAAATAGGGGTGGTTGGAAGAAAAAAAAAAAGGACTTTTCGTTCAAAGCCTCGACGCTGTCCTTTTAGCAACGGATTAGCAACTCTCAGATCTGCTGTCGTGTGTTTAATGAGAGAGGGTGCTCACTGCTCACATTCGGTCATAACAAAAAAAGAAAAAAAAAATCAATTAAAGGCACACACTGGATTCAAATCCCATCACTTACGCAGAAAAGAGGAGGAAAAATGCTCTGTGTGAAAAGGCTTGAAATTCAAAGGGCCGAAACAAATTTCAACCGCTACAGCCATCCTCCTTTCATCTGCGAGAAAATGTGCAGGAAAGAGGCAAACGGTCCACAGGGATTGATATTCAGGCTAAAAGTTCACAAGTTCATTTGATTTCTGAGCAGAGCATAATAGCGTTTCGAGTCACTTTTATTATGGATTTCCCCAAGTGAAGGTTAAGACGGCGACGAAGGAGGTGGAAAGAATTAAAGGTGCTAAAAGTTATTTTCATCCAGGAATCGCTACCAGGAGAAGAGTTGAAGGACAAGAAAAGAAAATTTCCAGACTTTGCAGAGAGTTTAGTTTGAAGGACGATAAAGTAGTCATGGTATCAACGTGCAAAATCTGTCCATTTTCTCTATATGCTTATTCCTTGCAGGGTCTCACTTCCCTGTCAATAGTTGATAGGCAAGGTAAGCTAACGTGCTAACAAGTATCTGAAGAGAAAAAACACCTTCACAAGGATTTGCAAATGTTCTCGAGCTGAAAGTTCTTTGAGATCCTGCAGAGCCAAAATATATCAAGGCTTCTAAAAGTCATTTCAAAACTGAATGATTATGACTTCTGTTGTTGAAAACTTTTAAAATTAGATGCCACAGGAGGTACCAGAAGAATCAGTGTTTTCCTCAGCTTTATCTAGTGTAACGTAACACAGTTCTGTAATTTCTCCCCCTTTTGTAGGTTGAAGAAAACCTACACCTTCACCTGAGAAAAACATAAAGACTTGTAAATATATGCAGTCACAAAATAATTTTATCTTCAAGTTTCTCATGTGGAAACAAGTTTCTTAACGAAAAATAATGGACACTCTCACACACACCTCTCCTGAAAATGCACTTAAAATCATATTTTTCAGCATTACATAAACCCTTATGTTAACATTGCTAGAAGGATTGTAGAGTGTAATAGTTATAAAACAACACAGTTTTCCCTGGGATACCTATATGTCCGAACTAAATGGGCTTATTGAAAAGTGGAAGAGAAAACATCGTACACTTATGGTATTTTATGACTGAATGACTTTCACCTGAAAGGTCCAACACTGAGAAACTAACTCCTGCAGTCTTGCCAGATCATACAAAACTGCCTAGCAACACTTTCTCCAGGCTCCCAAAAAAAAAATAAAAGGTTTCCTAGACATCTGTTTCAGCCTGGGCTTCACGATGTTAGGAAAAGTACTATATCACTGTTAATGTGCATAAACAACAATAGCTCTGCTTGAGTGTTTAGGTAATGTTGGGCATAGAAACTCTAAACTTTTCCCAACATTGCACTTCTACTGTCTGCTTTTTCAGGACAGGCACCAAAAACAACACAAGAGAAACGATGTTAGCATACAACGAGAATGCCAAACCGGCCCTACTTTCTACTGGCATAGCTAAATGTTAGCATAAAAGAGCTAGCCGCTCTTCCCTTCAGCTGGAGGATTGTTCAATGCATTCTTGCTTAATGTCACACAGTGACATTAAGCAAGAATGAAACTCCTGACCTTGCTAAGTAAGCTTGAGCAAACAAAACAATCCACCGGCATGATGCTTCACCACATGACTGATTTCAGTCCGATATGGTGCTTTATTTGTGTGTAGAGCCCCGCTGATCAAAAATGATGAATGCCGATTCGGAAGGAGGGAAATTAGCATGAAAAAGTCCTTGCATTCCAACCGATGCATAAAATATCTGTGCTTACTTTAATGAGCGCCGATAAGAGTCGCCGTGCTGTGCAGCGGGCAGCGTCTTGATTGATGCGGCGCATTAAGATGATGTTACTGTGCCCAAGCAAACGTCACAGCAGCGTTGTCTGCCTATCAACCCACCAAACTACCTGCTTGTTTGCAGTCTGTGCTCAGCAAACAAATTCTCTTGAATTAATTCGACTTTTTAAGTTTGCTATTTTCTTTTTGACGTGTTTTTTTTATTATTCTTTCTTCCCTTGTCTTTTCCTTAAGAGATAAAAGCCGACTTTCTTTTCCCCTCCAGGATAGCACATTGCCAGACAAATAGCTTCACTTGCTCTAAAGTGGCCCCAACAGAAGGACAATGATAAGAGAGCTGTCTTCCAGCTGTCATTTTCTCTGTCTGCTGCCACATCTCACATCACCGTAATTGACTGCTATCTGAGAGTGCTATTGTTCCTCAAGACTCCCAAGGGTCTTGTCAGAAAATCTGGGGAGTTTTGTCATTCACTGACCTCAACATATTTGTTCTCTGGTGGTAATTTCAATAGCTACAAGGAGCTTGGAAAAGTGTTAATTCTGTAAAAGCCAATGAGAGCTATTATCTCAGTTTCCACTAAATGAACACGGGGGTTTGCTGCTGAGTTGAGTAAATAAAGGTAAAATAATAGCCAATGTTTATTATTCCCTAATAGTCATAAACGTAGGAAGTCGTGCACACGTGTGCGTGTCTGAAGAATGAACTTAGGGTTCTTGTGGGACCTTAAACCAAATGATTAGCCTCGGTTGGCGGCATATAAAATCACTCAGATACTGCACATTGTGGAAAACGGGTATGTTAAACCTAGAATTGACTGGAAGGCCGACACAGATGCATATGCAATCTAATGTGCATATCTGTGAAAGTCTACCAGAAGACAGTTTTTCAGTCAAACCCTTTAATAAATGTGAAAATTTTCCTTCAGTTTTAGTCATTACAACCTTTGATTCCTGGAAAAAATAAGGTCCTTTGAGTAACTTTAATGAAACATTGCACTGACATTCACTAGCTGCAAGAAATGGCAAAAAGGATAAATCAAGGTTTGGACAATCATGCTAAAAAATTCGAAATACTGTACAGTCGCAGGTCAAGAATCAACCTTTCCCATCGGATCTTTTGAGAAAAATTCCATCAACAACTTTTATGAGTCATATAACTTTCAGTATTTATTAATGTATTATTTGTGTAACGCAACTATTGTTTTGAAAGTGCCCCGTCTTCCCCTAACTGGTCCCTGAGAGTAACACCCTGCTGGAGGACATGTCCTCAGATTTGGCTTTAGAGGCCATAAAGCAGACCAAAGTGAAAGGCTCAGCAAGTGACTTTCTTCCACGCAGTGACTTCCTCTTCAAGGCGAATTTTATAACAGACATCTAACACAAGATACCTAGAAATACCCGGTAAGCCCCTAATGGAAAACGACAAGGAAACAGTGCTCTTTTGAACAATAGCCACAATTATTCAACTCCGTCCTGGTTTTAAACACTCCTCAGTATTCAAGGGAAGACGCGTGGGAGATGAGACGAGGCATGGGGCAAAGATGCCCGGTCATTTCCCCCACCTCGTGAATACAATAATTCTTCCGTTCCCAACCTCGCTCTGCTAATGAGTGCCACGGCCCAGGCTCTGCTCTCCAGGACCTTATTAACACTTTCTTATTGGTTATTCTGTAAGAGTGCTTAGCCAGCAGGTCAGCCGTGCCACCTCCCCAGAACCTGACCATCAATTTGTATGAGCCGTAAGGCTTCCCTCCAGTACGGCGGGCACTGTCAATCAAAAACTCACACAGGACACTCGAGCCGCATTTTAAGCCATGGAAAACAGATTTGGGGGTAAAGATTGCTCCCTGAAGTGCGGGCTGGCTTTTTCAAAGCATTCTAACTGGAATTTATATCGGTGAGGCTAGTAAAAGAAGTTGCTCTGGTTAAAGCGAGCTGTAACACCTTCAGCTGTCAGAGAATAGAACTGTAATCTATAGAATGGTTGTGCTTTCAGCAGCTCCTTTAGGGCATTCTGTGGCATGCAATTCAAATACTGACAGTGAAGGACCTCTGGACAAAAAAAGGGAAAAACTGGCACTGATTTAATAGATAGTTGGTGTTTTTTTCTGCAAACGTGAAAAGAATTGATGTGGGCTTCGTCACAGGGCTGAGTTGGAGAGCGGATGTGAAGTGGGGGAGAAAGAGTAGTTCTCTATTTCAGCCAGCAACTTCACTGAACATCTAAAATGGTTAGTTAAACATTTCCAAAAGTTGATTGTGGGAAAACTTTGTTTAGAAAGATTTCATTCAAACGCATTTATCTATTATGTTAAATAAATTGACGTGGCTTATGATGTGAACAATTTTCTACACTTGCAAGTTGTATTTTTGTTTCAAAGACCATTCCTTGGGACAACACAGCAGAGTTGTATGACATCAATGACTGATTATCATTGTTAATAACAAAAGCCAAGCAACGGGAGAGAGTTTAGAGAATGACAACACCTTTCCCCAGACTACTGAGACCAGCTAGGTACGTAGATATGATTTCACATTGCTTTGTTTGTTTAGCATAAAAACCAGTCACATTGAAATTGTACCATGAAATGTGTTGTCATTGTTCCAATGGGCTACTTTACAACACTGATAGTTAGGTGGCAGTTCAGAGTCTATCAGGGTCATTTCTCTTACTTCCAGATGTCGGACTCAAATCCGTCAACTCCAGGACCAAGCTTTATTGGGAAACCCACAAAAGGTACTTAGTCTCACAGTGAATTATCTACGTCAGATCTCAGCAATAAAGCTCGATGAGATCTACTCATGGGTACTTATTTTGCAAAAAATACTGTTTTCATTTTGAGTCTGTTCCTCCAGGACTTGGAGCGACCGAGAGGGAGAATCAGTTGATGCCAAATCTAGTCAGTAGAAAACTGAGCCAGACACTGAAGAGTGGATCAAAAAGGATTATAAAAACCAATAGACTTCATAAATCTGATTATTCACGGACTATGATGTTGCACAACCACAAAGTGTGAACCCATTTACACATCATTTGATAGTTGCACACATTGTTGTGCTCCACCCACACATCAGGATGTATTAGTTGAGTGAGTTAAGATTCCTCGGTATCCCAGAAACATTTCCACATGAAAGAATTTTCAAACTTAATCAATAAAGGTGCGAATTGATCAGAACAATCCAGAAGACCATCGCGAGTGTGTAAAATTCTAGACGGTGAAGATTGGAGTGTGTATCAGTGGGTTTATTATTAGTTTATGGATATGTTGTATATTTATTTTAAATGCCTCATTTGTTCAGATAAAATTCAATCATAATATATGGTAACTGTATTTATTAGCTCCTCCTATCCTCAAACAATGTCTAAAAATAAAAATGCTACACTAGCTAACTCATCTTGCACAGTCAGTTTGGTTGAACAGAGCAAGCTTTAGTTTACTTAACATCAATTTAGCATGTAAACACTGCAGGGCCTGTTCAAGTTTTTTACTTTTTGTTTGTGAACTCCTGGTCCTTAGGGAACACTGGCCTTTATGTTTTGCTCCAACACACCTGAACAAATTAAGAAGAACAGAAGTTTTTGGCAGCTTTTTGTCCGGTTGGCTAATAACAAAAAGTTATTAAAAAAAACAAAACACAGAAGGCAATTTGTATGTACAATACATACCATTAACAGTTTCATTAATGACTTACAGATATGCCATTTATAGCTGTTCATTAACGATGCCCTGCGTAAGCAGATCTAAAAAGCAAAAAAAACATGCGATACAAACATTTGGCAACTTTTTTTTTTTTTCAAAATCAGCTCAGATGCTCAGAAAAGTTTTGACAAGTGCATCGGTTATTTCTCGCAGGATAAGAACATGGAGGAGGAAGGTTTGAACAGAGCTGTAGTTGTTGATTTAGTATCGATCCATCCGATAAACCTGAATCCCTTATGTCAAACAATCATCAGTTCAGGTTTGTGCTCCACCCCATCTGCTTGCTACCGTCATTGAAGACGTTTTAGGCCATAGAATTCAAAAACCTTCTAAAATGCACAGAAATTTGACTCAGAGCGCTTCAATTCTGAATTAATTCAAAACAATCCTTTAGAGGTTTAGACCCAGTAGCATCCAATCTATACTGTAGCTGATTCTGATGTTATCCAAAAAAAAAAAAAAAAAGCTGTTGTTACAAAATAAGCTAACATTGGTAGCACTGCAGCACGATTAGCTGCTATAGGAAGTTAGAAAATCAGCAGTATAAGTTTTTCAATATCAGTGCTTGTTCAAAAAGGGGGGGAAAGCAGTCTACATAGTGCACAAAAGGTATCTAAATTAGATAATTTTGCAATATGGGCATATAGGTCCATATTTTAGGCCTGCATTACAAAATTAAACAACAGAAATAAAGCACCTTAGGGCTCAACCACATTAGGAGAGCTTGATTTCTATGTAAGATGCTTATGCTTACAGCTATATGCCTTTATATATATATATCCCTCATCATATTGAAATTAAACTCAATGTTTTGAGGGCAGATGATACAGAAACAAAATGATGAATTTTCATTAAAACCTTCAAGCTCACAGAATACAAAAAACAGCCTCCGTAATTTATTTACTTCAGAGTAACTTAAGTTTGACAACGCTACTTATAACTGTAGCATGGATAGCAGTCTCTTTACTGCGGCCTTTAAATGATCATCAATCATAGATGGCAGTGCAGTGCAGCTTGGCTGCCTCGTTCTAAGCTTCAAACTATTAAGGAGGGAGTTTTAAATTAAAATGATGCAGCTCCAAAAATCAAAATGGAGCTTTAGCTGAAGTTCAAGCTGGAAGACTCCGCCCCCTCCGTTCACCCATCGACGTCATGCTCATCCCCGTCCTCAGCCTGGACCTCACCCTGCACGTTCAATCAGCAATCAGGCTCTGCATAAAAGGATCCACACCCAAACCGTCAGACGCTTCCCAGCTGCGTTCAACCCACCACCTCCCCATCTCCACCCTCATCCTTCGGTTCTCCAGGATGGAACCCTTCCTGACCACCACCACCAGTGTCGGGCCCCGGGGGAGAGCATCCCTAATCAGTTATCGGGATGTTCATCGAGTTCACATCAAATCTCAGCTCAAATCAGCTGCCGGGGCCCGAGCGCCAAAGAACTGTTATTCATTGCTGTCATTAAATCTTTTAATTGTTCCTTGTTCTCCGTCTGAGTCTTTCCAGATTGAATTAAAAATGTATGTGTGATCCGCATGGTTACCAAATTCAACCAGCCTTTGATGCAAATTTCAATTTGTAAAGATTTTTTTCCCCCGACTTCTAAATGACCTAAATGAGACTTTTTTTTGTTTAACTGAAGAGAATTTATAAGGAAATTCATAAGAGAGTTTTGAGCAGAAATCTGAGCAGAACAATGTTAGAGATGCACTTTTGCAAATAAATAAAATAAAATCATACTGCATTTCCTCTCTGTCTGAATGATAAGTGAATGAAAATGCCACATTATTTTACAGATTTAGCCAAGGCATTTCTGAACACCTGCAGCTTCGGTTTAGAAATGAGACTCTCTGCGAGCTTTAATGCGAAGAGTTCCAACTCGATGTTGATGAACCTATCAATACAGCATTCCCTGAAAATAAACAAAAAATACTGCATTCTCTGTGATTTGTCAGCAACAGGAAATAGAGCGTTCACTCAAACTAATACATGTTTCACAGGGCTATATAAAAGTTGACCAGTAAAACACAAAGTGTTTTTTCTCTTTTTCTGTCTTTGTCAGAACTGAAGCCTGTCTATGCAGCCATGCAGGATACTAGACAAACACCAATTCACACACAAACATACACCTCAGTCCAACATCAGTCCTCCAATCAATCCAACATTCATCGAATTTGGAGTACATGGAGAAAATCCAGTCGTGGTTGAACCCTACACATGCCACACAGAAGTCAACATTTTAGTAAAACACATCTCAGGAATAAGAATGTTCTGATTTCTGTCCAGGCTCAATCTAAGGGACCCTATAAATCCAGACCTCGTCTCACATCTCTAGTGGCTGAAAACAACATTTTCCCTTTAGGTTCATGTTGGCTTACAGTATTATCATCTTTATTAATCATTTTAAAAACTGATGAGCAATTTTAGTTTAAAAAAATAGAAATGGGATACGCATGTGTTAATGTAGGATTTATAAAATGAATCAAGCAGGAAGAGCTTTTATTGTGAAGGACTATTGCTGTCTCTGGAAGGATGCAAGCTTACCATCGAGAGATAAGGATGTCAGGGTAAAATTAAGTGTTTTTTTTTTCTATTTTCAAATCTTAAAAGATTATTTAATGCAAAGTTCAGTTTGAGATAAATCTTCATGGTCATCAAGATGCTACAACACATATTAACCTTTTGTTGACCCATTCAACAATAATTAATAAACCAACTGCACAGTTTAACTGCAGAATATGGGTTGAAGGTTAGGACTTTGTTTATTTACTGCAGCAGATTGCTTGATGCTTGATAAAAACAGATCAACTGGAAACTTCAGTAGACTCCTTACACTGGTATATATCATTAAGAGCTACTGAAGACAACCAAAACATATAGTGTGTAATGTTACAATCAAAGCCAGAGATGTTTACACCTTTCTGTAAGTTTACCGACTTGCATTCACACAAGAAACTCATTTCTTATGAGACGTAAATCCAAGACCTACGTTTTGAGTTAGTTTTGTAAGTATTTAGAGTTTTATTCTCACTCATTTCTTTTCTTAAGTTTGCAAAGTTTTGCTTAAATCTAAGTTGTAGACTCTAGTTCTTCTCTGTACAACTTTACATGTCTTAGTCAAACTATTCAAGGTCAGTTTAAAAGTAATAGAGTCCTTGATTGCTTAATTACTACTTCTGGAAAACATGACATTACCCCAACCTTGGCCCAGTGCATTATTATGTCTGCTGAAGGCAGTCTGACACCTGACGGAGTAACACCACCCATATCTGATTGGCCTGGACATGTGAGTGCTCCATCACAAATCTCTTCCTCTGTCTCTTGTTTGATGATTTGTGGTCATAGGTGAACCACTTCAGCTCTAGTTGTTTCTCCTCCTTAAAAAAAAACAAAAAACTCTTTCATGGGCGGATGCTTTCATCATGAAGGGTGGGTGTTGATTACATGGATGGGAGAGGATGGTGCTGCCCATGGGCTTTTTCTTCCATGGCATTTGATTTATTCAAAAAGCAGGAAATGACTCTCTTTCTCTCTCTCTATCTCTACCTCTCTCTTTCTCTCTCTCTCTCTCTTTAGCACTGAATTTTCTGACTAATGGTTGACAAAAAGAGGAGAATTAGCAGGCAGCAGCTGTTCTGTTATCTACAGCTAATACAACGTACAAAAAGACACAAACTTAAGCACACGGTGATATCCTGGAAAAATGAAGATGAATCAGACAAGATATCGGGAAGAGAACTGTGCGCTGCCTCAAGTCTGTCTCATCCTTGGGTACAATTTCCAGATGCCTGAAGGTGCCACGTTCATCTGTTCAAACAACTGTATGCAAATGAAGCCACCATGGGAGAATCCAGACAACTGTTTGGGAATTTCTGTGTAGCAGGGATGAACAACACATAACTGGGTCTTTATAATCATGAAGACCTCCGCCACGTTGTTTAACCCTTTATGACCCAAGTCTCAAATGTCCGCCTGGATATTTTTGCTTATTTTAATTGTATGCAGTCCTTTAAACGTCATGTGAGTAAATATATTTGTTCATTTATCTATGACAACTGGAACTAGCAAGTTTTTGCAATTTACCATCTATTAAAAGAGTCGCCCCTCAGATTAATTTCACTTCCTGCTCAGCGGGGGTGAAATTACCGTAGTAACTCGACATTGGCTGGAAAGCGCAACATCTCTCAAATGAGTTACCAATGCCATAAGTGGCAGCAAAGTGAGTATTTTTGGAGTGGCCATCAAAACTCCATGACTTTTGCTACATGGGAAATCTGTGGGCTGATAAGGTCAAGATGGTCTACATAACTGACTTAGTTACAGCAGTTCTGCCAGGAAAGATGAACCAAAATATTCCAGCAAACTCTTGTGAAAAACGATTCAGTAAGTAGAAATATTTTTGTAAAACCTATAACAGAAAAAGTTAGTCTGATTTAATGTCAGTCAGGAAAAAAAAGTTGTCTTTTTCTGAAGTGTACGTACAAACCGGGCCTGAACCTGCCTTCTCTTAGTAATGTGTTGTTTTGCAGAACAACTTGCCACATAAAAACACCAATTAGCACCTCCTGCACTCCCTAATTCCCTGAAATTACATTGTAAATAAAAGTTCTGTGATAACATCCCTCACTAATGCCGCTCGTACATCTCCAATTCCGCCATCCCAGGCACATTATATTCATAAAAAAAAGAAAAAAGAAGTAATTGCCTGCCATGAAAACCAATTTGACTTCCTCCACAGGGCAGAATTAAAAGTTGGGCTTAGCAAGGTAATGAAGTATTGCACATGCTAAGTCAAGAATGGAGGCTTTGTCTGGAGTAATCACTTCCTCCGGTTTCTACGGCTTGGCTGTGTTTTATACCAACAAGAGTGACATACAGGAAAATAATTAAAACTGACGCATTCAACCAATAACAGCTTGCAAGCTGCATATTTACATTATGCAATCAAATTTGCATACGGGCTGTCAATCTTCAGTCCGATGCCGAAAATTCAAGTCAATCAAGGTGTTGCATTGTAATCCAGCCGCCCCAAAGACGGGGATCCTTGATCCGGACGCCGCGCCTTTTTCCTGAGCGGGAGTTTACAGATTTGCGGTTTTGGCCTGGCGACTGAGAGCCAATGGAAACCCACGCTGCAGCTCTCCCGTGACAAGAACAATTAACAAACTGTCGATCGGGCTGCATTAGCTGGAAGCGATGATGTGTTGCGGCGTTGCATCACTGCTGCCAGCACGCACGCACACACACACACACACACACACACACACACACACACACACACACACACACACACACACACAGAGGAAGCAAAGTTGCTCCGGCTCCCTTCTTATCTATCTTCTGAGATTATGTTCCCAGTGAACTTTTATACAATTTCTGGCATCTCTGACGCTTCAAACTGAGTTCTGCAGTTTTCGCACCCAAGGCGGTGTAACAGTGCGGTCCCATCTGACAGCGGCACACACATAGACACACGCATACACACACACAGGCACGCAGACAACAGATCAGTGAGCAAGCTCATTAGTTTGGCTCAGTTTGACAGAAGCCTCCACCTCGCTGCCTCCTAATTTTGGACAAGAGGACAAGAGAATACGCAGAAACAAAGGAATGTGTGAGGCAGTGCATCGATCTGGACAGATGGCCGTGGGGACGGGAGCAAGGTTAGCAGCTGTGCATACTAAATAAAGTTTAGCACAAGTAAAACTCTGTCACCCAGGGAAAACACTTAGATGTGTAAAAGAAAATAAACTTTTAAACTTAATAGGTTGTTGTTTTTTTGTTGTTTTTTTGGGGGGGAGGGTTGCTAATCAATGGAACGCAATTAGCTAATAAGTCTCGGAGGGTGCCAGAGAGAAAACACTTCTGTGTCAAGATAAGATCCTGAGTACTTGGAGTTCATGTCGGTAGAAGATGGAGATCAGACCACTTGTAACAACACACAGCCTAGAAAAAAAAACTATTCAAAAATCCTTAGATTTTACTCATGTTGCATCCATAAACTGAAATCTTTATGGATATACAATAAATAAATAAATAAATAATGGACGTTTACATGGTGAACCATCGCAAAGCATTTCTTAAACATGTAGTGGAACAACCTGGTTGTTAGGGGGCGCTTTTCTTAAGGCAGCTGGTTAGAGTTGATGTGAAGATGGGTGGAGCCAAATACAGAGCAGTCCTTGAATAAAACCTCTTAGAGGATGCAAACGATGTGAAAGTGGTTCACCTTTCATCGTGAAAACAGCCCTCAATATAGAGGGAGAGGTCAATTCGATTGGTTTAGCTCAATAATGTGCTGTTAGAATGGCTCAGTCAAAGGACACACACTGGGCCAATTGAGAATCTGAAGTAAGAGTTAAAATTTGATGTTCAATCCAATGTGACTGAGTTGGAGCTTTTTTTATAAAGAGGAATAGACAAAAATCTTCATCTTATGATGTGTAAAGTTGGTGTGAAACACCCTAAAGGACATGCAGTTGCACTTTCAGAAAGAGGTGTCTCTAAATATGAATACCAAATGTCTATTTGTGACAAAAATGTTAAAAGAAAATAATATTGTTCTCTGATTACGAACAATTTGTGTTATTCTGTAACGTTAAAGCCCAGTACTAAATATGGGTTTGTGGCTGTAATGTGTAAAAAGCCAAGAAGGAGTTTGCCCTCAACGTGACTGGATATAAACTGGACCTGTGCCTTGTAAAGCGTCTCGCAATGACATTTGTTGCAAATTGGTGCTAAATAAATGATCTGTATTTAATTGTAATACTTTAACAAGCCACTATAAATCCTAGACTTCTCGGGCCACGCTGCAATAAACAGCCTTACCCTCGTTAACGTAATTGTTCAGGAAACGGCAGGTGCTCTGCTTATTATGATTGCATACAGAGTCACAGATTAGGGAATGGAAAAGCACTGAAATAAATACGTCGAAGCAACCTTTTAAACAACAATCAACATTAAATTGGAACATTGTTTATTTCATAAATCCACTTTGTTGTTGTCCACAACTCACAATCACTTAATTTATTTTTTTTCTGATAGTAAACGATGTGGTTAGAAGTAAGTCTTTGTGAAAAGTTTCCAAACCTTCAGTGTCAAAGAACGATCCACAGAGAAAAACAGAATAAAATCTAAAGAATGGAAATCAGTTAAATGACATAAATACAACGGTTCTTCATATTTTACTCCAGGTACTTATTTCAAAAATCCAAGACATGCAAGTTTTATTGGAAACTCTTAACTTCCCTAAAAATGGATTTCATGTAAGCATTAGTCTCTGTCTGTGTTGGTCCATTTGTTGATTAGATTTCTGTTATAGAAAAAAACAACCTTAAACATTATTTCATAATAGAACAGGTATTTCTTGTCACTTCTTTCATTCTTTGTGAATGACCAGTGTTCGAAATTTTTAATTAAAACATATTTAGAAAATTCTGTTTCCTTCCTTTAATCCACAATTGCCAATTCTTTAGCTGCTCACCTGCTGTACTAAATCATTTAATCACACCTCTGACCATGTCTACGTTACAAATTAGTTGCACACATATGTTTCATTTAAGAAATGGCTTGTTTGCTTATAATAATTAGCCTTATTTAACTATCATTAGGAATATCTGTGTTTTGCTATTCATTCTGATTTCCAACATAAATGGAACATGACAGAAGACAGAGACCATGGCTAACAGAGAAAAATGTCTCTTCTTATTACAATTTGCATACATAAGAGTAAAAAAATACTTTTATTGTAAAGGATTGGAATCATTTTTCTAAATTATTTTGAATCCATCAGGTCTGCTAACACAATTAATGCCTTGCAAACACAACACAAACACCCCTTACAGGATTTCACACTTTGTCATGTTGCATTAAAGTATTTTATTGTGCTGTTCTAACACCTTAACACGCTTCAAACTAGACTAGTCCACAGTAGCTTCAATTTATTTAGTAATTATAAAACATTCTATTGGTAAATTGGCAAAAATATAACAACCCATTTCAATTACATGCAAAAAAATTATATCAGACTGAAAGATGGAAACCTGCCTAATGAAGACCTGAAACCAAAACCAGCAAAGGTGAGGGGAGGGGGAGAGGGAAAAAACTTTTTGAGAAAATATGGAAAACCAATTATGTGAGTTCCCCCTGGAGCCTGCAGCTGATCTTATTTAGCGCGTAGCTGTGATGTACTCTGCCGCACAGATGTGAAGCATCCAGCTGCTCCGACGCTCGCCGACACCCCCTGAACTCTCCTGCCGCTCCCGCCCCGCTCCCCAAAGGGAACGGCTTTGCAATGTACAGACAAAACTTGTCGTAATTAACAATCAAACACACCTACTGCGTGTATAATTAGGCACGATAACAGACGGCGAGCTTGTCTACGCCAGAGGACCACAATCATGACTCCTGAACCTCGTTCAGTCATTGTAAGAAAAAGTATTTTTTTAAAAAGATCCAGTGAAAAATACAAACATCTGTTACTGGATTTATTTTTCCCACCGACAGCCCTGAGTCGGTGCTTGTGTATTCTCTCTCTTTTTTTTCCCCCCTCTCCTGCCTTGTTGTCTTTAGCCAAATTAAACTAAGCTGAGCAAACCTCATCAAAAAATAATGAAACTCTGTATGATTGTAATTCAGACGGAGTGTTTACACGCTGCGAACCTTAATGTGACTCATCAGAGTTCACATCAGCCGCACACAAGGCTTTAACGACGGACAAATTTGAGATAATTCCAAAAAAAACGGAGCAAGACGAAACATTAGCAGGTTCATGGAAGAATTTCCAAATCATTATGCAGCGAGTGAAATAATTACTTTTTACAAGTAAATCGATTTCTGTTAAGGCTGTTTTACATCAAATCCACACCAAAAGGTGGCAACAAGTCAAGTGATCCTGACATTCAGAGAATAAAGTTCATAACTTAATGTTTTTGGGGGGGATTAAGTGGAATGACATTGGGAATAGGTGTTATATGAAGCTAAAGAAACTTAAAAAAAATGGAAACCCAAGAAAAACTATCAGCATAAAAGAAAAATCCTGCTTCTTTTCAGTAGCAGCTGATTTACTCCCAACAATTGGCCTATTTAAAGGTTTATCGCCTTTAAATAGACCAACAAAGTCAAACAAAGCCATTGACCCAAAACATTCTGATGCCACTCATTACAGAAACATTTGTAAACTTCCAAATACTCAAATGAGGACTGGTTGGGCTCATAATAAAAAAAAATTAATTAATTAATTTATCATAAACCAGACACAACCATGTCCTCTTCACAAAATTACTGACAAAGGAGTCAAAAGAATAATCAAAATATTTGTTTGTTTTTTTTATTAAACCAATGCTGCGCAAGACTCCACCAGTGAAGAAAAAGCATATTTTGGCTTATTTAAAGTTGACTTTGAAACACAAGGATAAGCCAGTGAAATACTGGGAAAATACGGTTCAATTGAGTTAAAACAGACTAACCTTTTGGATGTTCTTTCAAGTAGAAGTAGATTTGTATCTGCACATCAACTAATACTAATATGGAAATTTGGAGGTGGTTTCATTATGGTGTAGGAATGTCTTTCATTTTATGGTACATCAGCAGTCTTCCCATAACACAAGAAAGAGCTTAACTGAGAAAAACAACAAAATATTCTAAATGAGAATGTGAAAATACACCAGGAAATGATTCCAAACACAGCCATAAAAACTCTCTTTTGGTTTCAGAGATAGAAAGAAATTCTGCCAGAAGAGCCCAGTCAGCCACTCGGCTTGAATTGAAGTGAAAATCTTGAGAAAGAAGTGAAAAACAGAGCGAGCCAAGAGCCTTTAAGATTTTTATAGGGGGAAAAAATCCACCTGAGAAATCCATGTGACAGTTTCTCCATACAGAACATGTTGTGAAATTGCGTTAAAAATGCAATTCTACAACGTGTAACCTGTGTAATCCCGCTTTGCTTCATACAACTTAGGTTATTAAGTAATTTCCCACAAATATTTGGTTTATTACCAACATCTGGTGCCTCATTCAAAGTATATTTACTTAGAAAAACATTCATTTGCTCAATACTTGTTTCCCCTGCTGTGTGTTGGCTGCCTCCACAATGCAGCAGGAGGACAGCACAGCAACACATTTGTGGATATAGAAGAAACTAATCTGCATTTGTAGATGAGAAAAGAAGCGGCTTGCGGGAGAGACGGAGAGCGGGGGTGGCATTAGCAGAAACTGCTCGTTTCGTTCTGTTGCCCCCGGAGTTATTGTACAGTGGTGAAGATGCTGAAGATAATTCCGAGAGGCAACAATATCCAAGCGAAATTTCATAACAGAGCTTCATTGATTTTAAGGATTCAGTCTGCAGTAACACCTGCCTCTGGGCGCCGCGCAGCCAAACAGAGATGCTGCCAAAAAAGAGAAAACTGTTTAAAGATTCCATGTGCTTTACTTATTTCTCTTTTCTGTTCTGTTTTCCTTTTTTTCTTTTTAAAGGAGGAGGGGAGGGTGTTTTAGCATCAGCACGCCATCCCAATCTCACAATCTGTCATTTGTTTTTGCACAACAGTAGTCAGAAGCAAGCCGCTGCGAGGAAAAGCACAGAATTACTGCAGAATTACCAGCACAGATGCTGAAAGCTAAAGCACACCCCATACTGTCACAGGGAGTTCACTGCCAGCCGTGTGGGAGGCCCGCTATTGTCATGTTTGCACAAAAGCGAAAATCTATTTAAACAAATTAGGGACTGTAAAATTTGCAAGATTCATAAAACCCTAATAACTTTTTGCCACATTACCATTGTGGGAGAAGGGGGTTTCAACGTCTGATTTTTTTTTTTTTTTTTCCCAAATCTAGCTGCATGAAATTGTGAAACAGATCAAAACCTGGAGGATTTACTATGCATGTATGTGTGTGTGAGTGTATAAGTATGTATATAATACGGATATTTTAAGGTTTTTGAAGGTACAGGATTTGACTTCTGAATTACATCTCTGTTCAGTTGATGGCGGTAATACATCAAGTATGTAAACTGCCAGTAAATGCCATAGAAGAAGAAGTCGTCAAAATAAAAACACGAAGTTTGCTCGTAAAGCGCGTTAAGGACATGGGGGAAACTTCTCACCCCACCAACACCCCACGCAATTCGACGTAGTTGAAGACAAAACTCGCGACGCGTGGTGGCCAAAACAAGACGTGAAATCAAACCAAGCGGATACCACAGCTACAGCAGGTCAGGACGACGAATCGGAAACCAGCAAGCTCTGACGGCGATACGAAGGGAGCGGAGGAGTGATAACAACGCACACAGCAGCGGAAGTCAAATTACATTTAAATCACGTAGACTTGTCACTAGAGCAATCATTTACAATGCAGCAGAACAAGCGTTCAATTAAATATTCAAAAAGATGTTATCAGGTGAAAGGGGGGTTGCGTGCTCCCATGAACTGCATCTGGTATAGTGGAACAAAAAATAAATAAATAAAAATTAAACGGAATAAATCACAACGTCTTAGCTGCATACTAATTAGTGTTTTACCCATGGGAAAACTTTGCCCCCTGCAAAACCCCCAACTAATGGCATGTGGTCATGACTGTGTATGAGTTGGAAGTCACCTTCTCCGCCCCTGCGTCACCCACCAGTGGAGGCTGGCGCACGCGCGAGCTTGTACTTAATTGCAAAAATGCAGAGGCAGGAGTCCATGTGAATTACCCGGGGAGGGAAATTGAATCTGAAAACATTTCACCTTCATCGAGTGTCTTGTTGTTGATCACCAGTGTTGCAAGTGGAACATTAGAGGGTGGGAATTAGCATTCAGCTGTGTGTATGCAGCGGGGTGTATGCAGCGCGGCGTGTCGATATGGATGAGAGAGGAGGCCGCCTGCGTGAGGAAAAGAGAAGGAAATGCGGAGAAAAGGTGGCGCTCTACCTTTCTGGTGGCCTCGACCGAGCGTCACGAAGCCAGAGGAGATGAAGTTGTGAAGGTCGCCGCCGCCGCCGCTGCTCCGGATGCTCTCTTTCCCGTAGTGGAGACCTGGTGGCGCGAGCACCACATTAGCACGTTGGTTCATTCAGGTGGACACAGCACACGCAGACACATGAATGCAGACAGAGAGAAAAAAGGTTTTGTTAGTATTCTGACTATTAAATTTGGATTTTTAATTGAGCTAGAGCAGTGCTTTGCTTGTTTTTGTTGTTTCTTCCAAGGTCATAATCAAACTCAGAAGGGTTAGCAAAGCATTGAAACCCAGGCTCCAGATGAGTTTAACAGAGGGGGGCAAAATTAATATACATAGCAATAATAATATTACTCAAGTTAAAGAAAAAGGTACAGTGTAGTAAAACTACTCTTAAAAGTACCTTTCAAAAAAAGTTACTCAAATGAATGTAACATGAACATAGACAACAACACCAGTAGCATGTAGGCTACTTGTGAACAACCTTAAGGAGCTGTATTGGTATTAGCTAATTAGTCATCATTTAGCTAACATTACCTGCATCCAACAGCTTTACTCAACTCAGTCGGTTATTTGCGGGGTGGGGGGGCTATGCCAAGTTTTTGCGTTTTGCTGGTTTGCTGCCATGATTCTAACACACCTGCACAGTTCAGCCTTCATGCTGCACAGATGTAAACCCAGCGCAAGCGCCTTAGCGCTCATGTTGCGTTTAAGGGTGGCTCGGAAAAACAGGTTACGACGTCCCAAAACAGTCCCAAAACAGTTTCCAGTCTGGGGGGCAATGTGGGCCGTTGTAGTGTGATGTATGTGTGACATCTGATTTTTGGCATTCCTTCCATTCATCCATGGGGTCTACACACAGGGAGCAACAAACGAAAGCTAAAGGGGTGAGTCCAACGGGCCCATGTGTCAACATCTACATACAAGCTTGAAATTTTACATGTTCGAATTTTGCCAGTTGCTTGGCAGCAATTGTCCTCATCGTACATGTACCATAGAAAATGGATGGAGAGTGAGCGACTTCACTCCCCGTGTGTCAATCCCATTAGGCTGGAAGGCTTTGAAAATGCCTCCAAATGTTTCAGGGTCGGCCTTCTGAGAGGGACATACAAAGAAAACGTCCAAATGGATTCCTTAGCCAGGCATACATCCACCTCTGCTGACCTCTTTTGGTCACGGATTGGCAACAATACTCAGGCTCTCCCCAAAGCCCTTCTGCTTAAAAAGGGTAGTTTCATTTTAGTAATTTGTATTGCGGGTATCATTCTGTAGGTTGACTTGAATAAGGTTGTATTTTTTTGTCTTAGGTCTTTCTTTATTCCAACAGATGGAAGCCGAATACATCCTAAAGTTCATGCTCCATTCAGCCGTGTCTCATCAATAAGACACTAAGGACCTTAAAGTCAGCCAGAAACCTTTCACTAATTCGAAGGTGACATTTTTCTAGTTTTGAACCATCAGGCTTAGAGCAGAATGCTCTCTCGTAATTTGGCTTCCTGAACGCACATTAACGCAGGTCATTAACATGATATATATATATATATATGCACATGACACAAGTGGGCACACCAATGTCACCGCTGCTTATGTACAACTAATTGCACTTCCTAACAAGTAACAAATTACACAGGAAAACATTTTTATCACGTACAGCCACAGGATTGGCCATTGGTGCGAGTGTTTTAAATACCTCCCAATCGGATACGAAGGGGGTTTTCATGATTGCTTGAAACACATTGAGAGTTTTGCTGGTGACCAGAAATGGCCAATCAAAGCTCAGATTGCTTACTAATTAGTAAACCGAGCCTATTTTCAGGGTAAAAGCTGCTGTTGGAATAAGTAAACGAAAGTTGACGATTTTTCGGTAACTATGTCTCCAGTGGAGTCGTGCCAGTTCAACCAGCCTCCACCAAAGCTGTTACAACAGAACCAGACTTTGATGGGTCGCTGGTCATTTCACTCCATCTCCATTTTGTACTTTTGCAGTTTTGTACCCAAAATGGAGCAGAGCATCAAAGGATATAAATCTGTACCAGCCTTGGGGACATTTTATTGAATTGCTGAAGCAGCGAACTGACCCAGAACTAACTTCAGCAGACACCGGCAAGGCTGAATGCTTTTACAAAAAAGTTGCTTTGTTTTGTTTTTTTGGTTGTTTTTTTTATTATTTCTTCTCAGCTTTCAAACTTTGTTTGTTACAGAAACTAAAAATTAAAAGTGGTGGAAATCGTTAAGTGAATGTATTGGGATGAATTTTCTACAGAATACGAGCAGAAATCAATGTTTACGACTCCTGACTAATGTGAGGCGCTTAAGAAGCTACTCCGAATTATTTTCTTTGTTTTAAAGAAATAAATCTCTGCTTTACTGCAACTGTTCTCAATGAACCAGGGTGGGAAGTTGCCTCAGCTACTAATTTAATAAATTAATGACCACTAATGACAGAAGGGGTCTAAAGAGAAGTTACCTAAAGACAAATAAGAAGCAAATCCCAGCTTCTTGAAAATCAGAAATCCAAAACAAATCCACTATAAGTACATCTCTGAACAGCATAGCTACCCTTTTAATATAGACCAGGATTCTGAAACATCACATCCCCACCACTGAAAGCAATTATTATACAATCTTATGTTTGAGGAGCTTAACAAAGCAGATATGTTTAGCAGTTCAAGTTTTGCCGGTGACCTGTTAAAATTGTCAAATATTTGGCTATTTTAACTCTCTTACCCAGATATCAAGAAGACAATTTCTGCATGGTGTCATTTCTGTTAGACACAAATAAAGGAGGAACGGCTGATCTGTGAACCGTACAGACAAACACTCTGGACCGTTTGAGAGAGGAAAAGAAAGAAAGGTGGGGAAAAAAAGGTCTGAAAAGCAATATATTTCCACCGCCCACATACCGATGCACTTTGAACTCAATCACACCTCTCAGCACATTGCTTTTATGGCTGCAGATAGAGTATCTGCTGGGGTTATTTTTCCCATTCAATCATACAAGCAATTTTGTGTCTGACACAAACACATGCCATTGTTGTTTCCCTCCGTCACCTTTGTCACTGATAGGCCGCCCCGCAACCAAATGCGACAACCCCTTCCATCTGAAAGACCCCCTCAAGAGCCGTCATCCTGCTCGTTTCGCCAACCCGCTCCCATCTCCAGCTCATTAAGCCGACGTTTGTCGCGAAGGGTCCGCAGGGCAATGGCCGCGCATTATGAATTTATCGTCCCTGATACAAAGGAAATGGTGACTTCGTATACGCCTGGCACACTGTGGCTAGGAGGGGCTGAGAATCCACAAGGTAATCATTCTTTAATCAGCCATTACTGGACACTTACACTTTCTGAATTACCTCCAGGAGAGGATGAATTTGAATATTTAGATAATTGCATCTTGAATGGAGCAGAGTGCGATGCTGCGTTGCTGAGACGAGGGAGGGTGTGCGAATTCAAAGTCAGCCAACCCGTACTAGAGCCAGGCAGAGGGAATCTTAATTATTCAGTATATCCTAAAACAATCTAAAACAGTCTCCATCTATGTACCTTTTTGTTTTATATGCTGAGACATTTTGAGATTTGTTTAATGCCATTTTGGCAAAGTACCAAAATGCCACTTTTTGGTGCCATTAACACAAGCCCTCTTGTGTTAATACTGGCGAATTGCAGGAGTCCCGATTTCATTGTAGGTCATAATTAACCGTACACTACAAAGAGATGCTGATGAATCTCTGCCTTCACACCTGAATCCCACCTCTGATGAACATGTATACACTTTGCGGGGCCAAAGGTCCATCTGCATAATAAGGGGTAATAATGAGACGAAGGCCAGGAGACAATTAGCTTGGGTCTCTGAGACGCTGAGGTTTAACACAGGTGCACTCTGGGAGAAGCCTCAATTAAATATGTTGATGCAGTCAGCACGGAAACGTTATTTATAATACTGGGTTGAAGCTCATCCGGCCAATCAGGAGCCGGAGAGGTCACAGTCAGCACAGCAGAGATGTTATGGCAGGATTAATTGGCGGGAAGGAGAAAGAGGTGTGGGGGGCAAAATGAGTTTGTGCACGTGTGTGTGTGTGTGTGTGTGTGTGTGTGTGTGTGTGTGTGTGTGTGTGTGTGTGTGTGTGTGTGTGTGTGAGAGTGAGTGTGCACGTGTTTGGGTGTGTGGCTGGGACAGGACAACTCACTGAATATAATGCTAAAAGAACCTTTTGGCAAACAATGACACTAATTATTGTCTGTATATATACTGTCTGGGTAAATAAAGGGAGCTGGAGTGCCTTGCAAAGCTGTTTAACTTTTTCCAAATGTTGTCCTGCTGTGACCACAAACTTAAATGTATTGGGTTTTTATTTGGACCAATCAACACAAAGTAGCACAGAATTTCAAAATGGAAGGGAAATTGTGCATGGTTCTTTTTCTTTTTGTACAAATAAGAATGTGAAAAGTGAGGCATGCAGCCTCACGTTTCACATTAGCATCTACCCCTAAATAACCCCTAAATAAAGGGGTTATAACTGCAACTGATCTCATAAGTCACGTTAGTGGTGGATAATCAAAATAATATAAGCAATGTGGGGGACACAGCACACATGTGGAAGACTGCGCTGGCAAGATGACACATGCAAAATGCTACTTGTGCAGGACAATAGTCACTGAACCATTTAACAAGAATGTTTTTTTCAGTAGCAATATGGAAATTGTAGGGTATATTCAGCAAGCCAATGACCTCAGACGTCCAGCTAGTGCCATAAAATAATTCTTCAGTTCAGTGTTTCTCTCTTAAGCAATTTAGAAAATGTTAAGTCTACCAAGCACCACCATCTTTGCATACTTTTTAAAATAAGATCGACACATTGTTAAGTGGGCTCTTACCTATGGAACAGCTGGTTTTATTGTCAATTCTATTTTTTACATGGAAGTTGAAGTTTCCCATTTTAGATTAGAAAACTTTACATAATGTTTCCCATGAATTTGGAACATAATGTAGGAAATCTGTTGAGTTCTCACTAAAAACTTGATCTCAACATCCAATATGGCTTCTTTGGACTTAAGGCCTAGTGAGAACTACTGGGATCTCTGTTGAAAATGCTGCTATTGTGTTTCAATGGGAGCAGTCAGTCTGGTCACTGAGTATACATGAAAGCAGACCTCAGTGGTTTACTAATAATCAACTGTGAAGTCAGGTCTGATGTCAGTCCCATACTTTAATCTCTCTTGAGATTAAAGCAAAGATAAATGTGCTTGAACCTTTCATCTCATTAGCTGCAGATCAAACTTGAAATCTTTATAAATAATCCCTATAAAACTTTATTGTAAATACTACCAAAGATATAACACCAAAGTATTTCTTGCAATACTTGCACCACCAGGGTCTAGACGTAAAAAACCTGTAGACATACCCCAGAAACTTGCAGATGTTATCGCCCTATTTTTATTAGCAAAAATGATTCACACCTTAGATCTTTTTTCTTCCACTTCACTGTTATTGACTATTTTGTGTTGCTCTACTAGTTTAAAAATTCCAACACTGCAAAAGCACAAAATCTAGTATTTTTGGTCTAGTTTCTAGTACACTTGAAACAAGAAGAAACTAGCTTATAAGTAACGTTTCAGTAAGAATCATGAGCTTGTTTTAAGTCAATAATTCCTTAATATTGGTAAAAAAAAAAAAAGTACTAGTTTCACCAGTAGATTGTTTCACTCATAATAGGAGAAAAATGTCTTGTCTCACTGACAGATAATTTCACCAATAACTAGTAATTTTTCATCAGTATTAAGGAATTATTGACTTAAAACAATCCCTTATATCTTATTTCAAGTGTGCTACGATATTTGCCCTCGAAATTAGACCAAAAAATACTTAAGTTTTAGCAGTGAATAAAATACATATAAATGCGTGGCCGCATGCAGTAGCATTCGAGGGCTGTGAATACTTTCTCATGGTGCCATAGGCACTGTGGCGCTTTAAAAATATCTGAAGGTCATGTCAAAGCAGCTTAAACGGCTGGAATGATTACTCGATCATGAGGACCTCTCATAGTCCACCACTGCTGACCTTTAAGCTCCAAAGTTTGCCCATCTCAAACGAAATTAGCCGATTGCCCAAAACCCCCCTGGCGTTCCCCACGCTGGAGGCGCTGAGGCAGATTCAGACAGCTGCTGACGGCTTCTCAGCCGCCATGGGGGCAAGTGCTCTAAGATGGTGATTCTGCTTACTCTCATAGCTGTGATGCCGGGAATATAGCCTCATAACTCATAATCCAATTTGCTTTCTTTTTTTTTTTTCTTTTTTTTTTGCGGAACTGCTCTACGGGAGTGATTGTTTTCTTCTCTTTTTTTTCCCCCGCCGTTGAACAAAGCGAGACGGAGGAGAACAGCGACTCTCCGCACTACCTGGAAACTATATTTCATCATTCTGCGCATTAGGAAAATGTCAGAGAGGAAACCAAGCAACACATTTTGTATTTTTCTGCTTTTTTCTTTCTTTTTTTTTAAGACAAAAAAGAAAGAGCAGATCTGTGTCTCCGGTGTGCGGCAGATAAATCAACTTCATCTGAGGAAAGCCGTGAGCCAAACTGCATTACTCAGTGAGCGGTTATTGTTTACTTTAACCAAAGGCGAACCACTGTTAAGTTATCTGCTCCTCCCCTCTCAAGGACTGCGACTTGTTGTGGCTGCAGGGCGCTCTGTGTTTACACCCCGGCCTAAAAGAGAATCTGAGCCCGACAATAATGCAGAGGGGATTCAAATAAAAATAGCTGCACTTTGCGCTGGTATCATATTATGCTGTCTGCACTATTTTTATTTATTTTTTGCTATGGGCCCCAATTTTTTTTCTCTCTTTAAACCCGAATATATAGCCCTGAAAAAGCAAGAAAGTTTGTCATGCACCAAGGGTGCCATGTCACATAAGGCCTGTGAAGGTGGAAAAAAGAAATCAGCTTGTATTTTTAGAGTCTCCAAGAAAAAAGAAGTTCCAAAACGGCAAGAAAGGAATAAAAAAAATACTTTGGCAAGGATGTGATTACTGCTGAGAGCGACAGAGCATCTTCACATGCCGCGGATCAAAGGAAAAATGGATGTTATGCCCGCTCCAAACTGAAGCTGATAGGATCCTCCTGGGCCCTTTAGCCACTTGCTTTATGAGGTCTCTCTACCTGATTTAAAAGCGTCTCGAAAAAGCCTCTGGATGTGAAGTGCCAAACTCATCAGCGATGACTCCATCTGAGGACCCTCTTCTTAAGAGGCCCGCCTCCTCCGTGTGTGCCAAATGCCCATTTAAACGCGCATGAATATGCATTCTCTTTCAAGAGCGGGTGTGTACAGTGGGGCTCCCGATTATTATGCGCACATCAAGCAGGCTCTCGCCTGCGCTGCCACTGCCTTTCATGTCCAAGTGCCATCAGGACCGCCTGTTCCTCCTGACGTGAGGGTTGGGAAGGGTTTGGCCTGGCTAGCTTTAGCAAGCAGGCAGAATTCTCCCGGGCCAAGCAAAGCCACGGATAGACGAATCGAGCAATGCCTGACCTTTGCTGACAATAAGTACAAGCAAGGTTGAACAAAAGGCAGCCTGCCACGTGCAGCTCCATGTCAGCCTTGTCTCGCTCCAAGGCCGCCTGGCGAACATTAGGCGGAGAGTGATGTGGCGACGGAATGGACTGAGACACTTAGTGAATGAATGCAGACTGCAGTCATAATAGAGAAATGTAAAAAAAAGTCCCCCATGTACCCACTGGATGGATATGAATAGGAATCCTTTATTTAGCTGCCACTATGCCAAGTGGCTGCTGTCCTGTGGCACAAGTGGACTCTAAAAAGTACACGGTGTATTGGGTGAAAGAACACAGGTTGAGCTTCGCCATAACTAGCAAAAGTAAAAAAAAAAAAAAGTACAGATTTCAGCATCATCTTTAAAAAAAAAAAAAAAGTATAGGCGCGGTGATGGTGAAGTGGTAAAACATGCGATCCACATACAGCCTTAGTCTTCGATGCGGTCGTCACAGGTTCTAGCTCCGTCCCTTAACCTCTGCCGCATGACTTGCTTCTCTCTCACAATCCACCACTACAGCTGTAACAACATCTTTAAATATATATGTATTCAAATCCGTTATCAGATTTTTTTTTTTTTGTTCCTTTTTGGTTTGGCACCATTGTGCCGTCTGTGGGTCTATTTACACCGTCCTCTGAGATCGAGATCCATTCATAAAAACCAATCACATGGTGCGGTTTGGCTTTCTAGACGTTACAGCCTTTAGTCCTCAAACCCTAAATCCTTCTTAATCTGGATACTGCAACTTTTTTCCCAAATGTGAAAGTAAAATATGAGACGGATTAAGGCAAGAAGTACACTCTAAAAAAAATTACTTGTTGGTTATGTTCCAACATCCAAGTACCCTAAGGAATTTGGATGCACTGTGATACACATGCTAGTCAGCTATGGATCTGGAAAGGATTCAAGTTGTGAAGAGCCTACATGACCAAAAGGGCACCAAGCAAAGAAGTGGTGCCATCACAAGTCAAAATATTACGCTATGAGGCTGTTCCTGGGATTTCTTACTGTCAGGCGGTTAAATAAAGGTCATCAAACACACAGGATGCCTTGTAGAGTAGACAGCAATACCAGCACTTAATATGAGTTTAATAGGGGTTATACTGTGGGCTTGCTAAGTCCAAGTGGTCGTATTATGTATGATTATGTGAGTAGTACTCTTTATGACATGGCACAGAATGATGTAGTATTTATGGGTGTAACCACTGTCACCAAAACACAGCAAGTCTGTAATCTGCTACTTCGCTTGAATCAAACTCCTTAACTGTGTCCTTCAGCAAAGATTCAAGAGAGCAAGTAATTTAAGTGATTCTTTAATTAATTTTGTCAGTCCAGTGTAAAAAAAAATACAAGTCACTAAGTTCAGAGGTTATCTATACACAGGTTATGACTAGTGTTTAAAACTCTTTTACTGTTTGAATGTATTCTTCACAACTGGAGTTATTTCGGATCTAAACAAGGTGCAAAAATATGTCAAAGTTTCAAAGATTTTCTTTGTCACAGCACTGCTGTGAGAGTGAGCCCATTCCTGTGGTTTAATAAGGATATCCAGATCCAATCCTATAAGCATTGGCTCAGGTCTCCAATCACCATGTTTTTAGTGATTAGCGCCTGGAGTCCCTCGTGAAACTTAGTTTCGGATATCTGTTAAAGAACTGCTGTCTGTGATTATGTCAGTCGCTCCCTCAGCAACACAAGAAGAGTTTAGAGTTTTTTCTGTCGACTGCTGCACTTTGTTTGTGTGTGACCTGCTACCCCCACCCCACCCACCACCACCACATACACACCGAGCTCAGATGTGCTCAAGACAGCTCCCATTGTTGGGGGGAGTCACTGGTCACTCACTTTGACAACATACAGGAAACGAAAAGTTTCTAACCTAGGAGAGTACATTTCTCTAAACTTGGTCCACACATCATTAGCTAAAACTGCACTGATGTATATCATGAACAGGATTATAAAGTATGTTAATTACATGTACATTGCCTAGGCCAAAAGGAAATGTCTTGCATTGATGACAGGAGAGTCTGACCAATGTTCAAAACCTTCTCCAAAACATCGCAAAGATTCTCAATGGGGTCAAGGTCTGAACTGTCGTTCACAATTTCAGTCCGATCAGACTTGGCATTGTCATCTTGGAAGAAACAACCCATTGAAGAGATAATCTGATCATTCAGTGTATTCAGGTCAGCTGACCTTATGATCTTGTTGAACTTTGACATAACCAACCGCAGCAACCCCTGATCATAGCACTGCCCCTACAGGGTGGTACAGTAGAAACTAGACATGATGGCTGCACCACTTCATCTGCCTCTATTCTTATACTGATGCGCCCGTCACTATATAAGAGGGTAAATCTGGACTCGTCAGATCACATGACTCTTCTTCCATCGCCCTAGAGTCCAGACTTTCTGCATCCTCACAAATTAAATCCTTCTTCTCTGGTTAGATTCACTGATTAGTGATTTTATTGTGCCTATGGCTGTTCAGTCCAAATCATTTGCGTTCCCTTCACATGAGTGTGGAAGCGCAGTCAGTCAGGATTTCCTTAGATCACATTTTCTCCTCAAAGACAATTGTTCCCCTCTATCCTTCCTGTTTTTAACAACGCGTTGGATGGTTCTTAGCCCAATATCAGTAGCTTCTACTATCTCCTTAGATGTTTTTTTTCTGCTTAATGCTAATGACATGACCCTTCTTAAAGATTAACATCTGTTCCTTGACCACAGGATTTGTCTTTCCACATGGTTGTTTAAGAAATGATAAGTTACTCGTTGCATCAGCTGGGGTTAAATAATGTCTTGCCAGCTGACAGTACCTACCCAGTAGGAAGCTCATGCCTGTTTTTTCAAGTAAATTCAGATGAGAACTTTTTCTTTGGCCAGGCAATGTACAGCTACACTTTAGTAAGCTGCCTCAGATGTAATCATCTTCAGAAGTGACCAGACTTAGATTTTAACACAAAGTCACATAAATCCATATCACCAGCTGGAAGACTACAGTGTCCAGACTGTCCAGAAATGAAGCAAAGTGACATTGAAATGCACTATAAAGCTACCAACTTTTCATCCGGTCCATAAATTTCAAGACATTTCATTTTTCAGAAGTATCAGGCTGTGACTCGGGATCAGAACGTGGCTCCTTTCACTGAGATGCCAGAAAAAGAGCCAAAGGAACCAGAGTTTTCCCAGGCTGTATGGTTTTCCTCCCCTACACTAGTTCCTGCAAACTCCCAGCTTACAGAAAAAATAAATAAATAAATAACCAATATCAGCTGTTTGGAAGTATTTCCACTTACAAAAACGAGAGCGTTTCTCTCTTTTGTTGTTTTAGCCTCAATAGGAATAATTGTTTTCTCTTTTTTATAAAAACAACTGAATGATGTCATGCGTTTCACTTCTAGGTCTCTGTGTGAACACCATGTTGTCATTAATCAAGTAGCTCATGCCTTCTCTTAACTCAACACACTGAAGTTACGTAGGTTTGGAAATACCTTCTTCAGGCTCAGAATACTCCATCTTTATCTCCACCAAACTCCAGCTTCCATCCAGCAGGTCAAAATACACAGACTTGCTATTTTGCTTCATTATTAACTGCAGTTTCTCCAGTGCAGAAGTGAATCTCACTTTACATCTGAAATTAATGAGCTAAAAATAATGCTCTGTTGGCACATTGGAGTTTTATGTCCAACTTATCTGACTTTTGATTGGCTATGTTCAGTTTTATTGCACTGGGAAAACAAAAAAATGTCATTACCTGGATCATCAATCGCAATATCACTAAAAAAAAAAAAAAAAAAAAAAATCAAAAAAAAGTTGCCAACATAAGCAACAGTTCCTACCATTAGCTTCAACAAAGAAGCACTATGGGGAGGAGTGCCAACGAGTGCCGGGTTCATGGAGCAGCTTATATATTCACCCAAATATGCAATTTGTTTAGTTTTCCAATGCCTTACTTCCAAGTTCAATCGGTTGGGATGGGATGCCACAGAAAAACAGAGGATCAGGGATGCCACAGAAAAACAGAGGATCAGAGTTGCAAACCGTCTTCAAAACTACAAACTGAAGCCAGCACTGATGTCAGAAAAGTCAGTATCTCAGGGGAACTGTGCAAAACAGTAGCTCCATTACAAAATGTGCACAAAGCTTTGACGATATTCTTCGACTAATGAATATAAATAAGAAACGCAATTAAAATTCCATGTGAATAAGTTTAATGAAATAAGTCGTTAATAAACATGAGGTGCCATCATCCTTCTACGACTTCCTGTCTTGTTCTTTGTCATTTTCGCCAGTAGTAACATCAGGCATTTGATCACATGACTCGTGTTGCTAAAAAAGTTATTCCATTGCAGTTTTGCAAAAAACATTAATTCCGACACAGCCAAGAAAACCACCTCACCCTTGCGAAACAACTTTTCATCCAGTTTTTTTTTTTTTTTTTTTTTTTTTTTTTTTTAATTAGCAGGTTCCATTAAGCAAATTTAATTTTGTAATTCCAGTTTGCGAAACTTCATGGTCAGTGGAAACGCAGCTTGCAACAAAAATGATCCAACACACAAAAATTGAATCTTTTCTTTTTTGTCAGTTATCTGGATCGGATATGGGAAGGACAACGAGACGAATTTGTTCCAAATGCCAGTTAATCACTGTCAGTGTGTTTACTTTAACAGCTGCAAAATCAACCCCTCTAGTTTCTCTCATTCTGCACATTGAAGCCTCCCGCATCCCTGTTTTTCTTTCCATCTCACTGGCTGCTTTGTAATATCTCATTATTCTCCATCTGTGTGTTTGCCTCTCTTCATCTGATAACACCTGCCTCGCCTAAGAACCTGCCGCCTCCGCCGCCAATGACGCCTAGCTTCCTGGACCTTATGTGTTCTCCATACTGAGTTCTTTTTTTTTCGTTGGGGCTGGGGGGAGATTTAGAGGGTGGCGTTTTAGCGATTGATGCTCCCCCTCTGCTCTCTGAATTGCGAGGTTAAATCACACCGAGCAGCCTGGCTCCGATTCACCCACTGACTGAGCGAGAGAGGTCGTCACTTCCAGCCTGTCAGAGTCTGTGAAGTCCTCACTGCCCTGCCAGCCTGTCATTATCTCCACTAAAGGGGCCGCTACTTCCCCCCCCCCTCTCTTTCTCTCTTTTCACCCCCTCTCTGCTGCTGTATCTTTCTCTCTCTCTAATCGGATGATTACAGGATGTTTCTGTCGGAAATTATACCAGCGAACAGGTGAGGAAAGTTTCTCCGAATTCTACATGAGAACAATAAGCACGCTTCACAGTGAAAGACACAGAGTTAACTTCATACAGGTATAACACCTCAGCAGATGCGTGCGGGGAAAGCTGCGGTGCTTTCAGAGCAAAGTGAAGATGCGCAGAGAAATCGGCGGATGACCAGAATCAGGCTATTTTCTGCTTGATCAGCCAGTCGGAAACTCTGAAATATAATCTTTTTCCAGTTAGTGAATGCATCTTACACAGAGCCGCTAGGTTGCACGGAACAAAAAAAAAAAAAAAAGCTGAGTGGAGTACAGGAGAATTGGTCTGCTTTATCCTTTGTTTTTGTTTTTTTTAGCACTTCTAACCTCTGACAACATTTTGGAACATGGTGGAAATGATAGTTGTGCTAAATGCTAACATAACACACTAAAGAGTTTGAAGAAAAACCACATTATCAGTTCCAGCACATCAGTCCTCTTGCAAAAAATCGGAGATCAGAAGCTATCTTTAAGTTTCTGATCGGTGTATTTCTAACACGCATCGCAGACGAGGGTCTAAGGGGGGCTTACCGTGGTTGGATTTGGAGGAATGCACAGGGGTGTAGTGATTCTTCGACGAGGTTCTGATCGGCGTGTTGTCTTTTGGCGAGCCGTTCATCGCTGCAAAATTCTCACAGTCGTATTGGGATATGGGGATGGGCCCCTGTTGCATTAGAATGTCTGCAAGGGCCCTGGAGAAGGCAACACAGGAACAACTGTTACACACGAGATTAAAGGAACGAGAGGGTACAGGTGTTTGAAAACTGCTCTGATACATTTACTCTTTTCCTCTTTTCCCACGTCTGGGAACGTGACGAAAAGTTAATTTGCAAGAGGAACAAACACTGGATGCTGCGCACATCCAGACTAATTGGGTTGAATTTGGATGTTTTTCAGACGGCACCAGGTGCATATGGAGGGCTGAAGCCCTCAAGGGGGGGAAGAGGGTGGGAATCTGAGAGGGGTGGAAGGAACGGGGAGAGAAGCAATCATGATGAAAGAAAGTTGGAAAAAAATTGTTTGTTTGCTCGTTCTGGCATGGCTTCTGGAAGAGAGAGGAGGGGGAGAGGTGAAAAACAAAAAACAGAAGGAAATCTAATTACATCTGCAGAGCCACGGCTCAAAGCTTTTGTACGACAAAATGTACGAGCCGTGTAACCTTTTGCTTTGAAATTAATATTTCACCCCTCCCTCTCCTTGTGCATGCCCGCACACTCATCCTCCTGTGCTTTATTGGACGTGCAGCAGTGCATGCATGTCACACACTCTTGATGGGGCCCTGTGACATTATTCACAGACTGAAGGATGCTCAGGTGCTGAATAATGCACCATTCACCATCAGCGCTGTTTCTAGGATGCGGCCGCAGTACAGGAGGAGGCGTGAAGCGACCTGTCACTATGGCAAGTGTTCATTGTGGGGGGGATTGGTGTGTCAAGATGCCCACATGAAGCCCACAGACAGAGGGCGGGGTCAGTGGGAGGGGTAGGGGGTGGTGCAGTTATGGTGTTGGAGCTAACCGCTCTGACTTATCTGCCTCACTAGCTATAGTATCTGGGATGGAGGCAATGTGAGACACAACATGCAATATGAATGTTGGGTATTAATCTCTTCAGGATGGATGTGCACTTTCACGAAGATCTCTTTCAACTCACATGCAATTATTTCAGGCTTTTGACTCTTTTGGGGGTTTAACGCCTGCTTCAGATAACCATCACCCTTAGCAGCAGATTAACTGTCAGCCTTGCTTTCACGTTTCTAACGCGGCTCTCCATTAACACGTGACGCCATCATTCTCCTGACTTTTGCTCTCCAGGCAGAAATGACGGTACTAAATGGTTTGTAATGTTTTCACTCACTTCCGTCCTGGATGATGGACTCACCTGTGTATGTTCATTTCCTGAGGCGGACCCGTAGCCTTGTCGTAAGCCACTTTGACCGACACCCCCACCACTATGATGAAGGCTATGACCCCTCCGGTGATGTACACCGCCGTGTTGGTGTGATCCATGCTCAGCTCGTTGATGGTCGGGATGGGCGTCGAGGTGGAGGTCGCATCCGGGACCGGCGTGATGAATTTGCAGCCCGCCTGGTTCAGTCGGTCCTTCTTGTGCTCGCAGCAGAAGCGCATGGAGCACGTCCCGCAGCAGTAGCGGTGGTACGTGTTGTTGCACTCGAACGACATGTCGAACTGGCCGCTCACGTCGTAGTAGCCCTGGCAGGTGTCGTGATCCTTGGCGGGCGCCGGCTTCGGGGTCCTCTGCGGGACGACCGTGGGCACCACCGTGGCTTTGGGGGCTTTCCTGGGAGCTTGCTTGGGCTTTTTGCCCCCCGTGGCTGCGCTCAGGACGCAGAGGGGGTCCAGGTATATGAGCAGCAGGAGAATGTGCCTTATCCCCATGGCAGCGCGAAAAAAACTCTTCAAGTTCTAGACGTGTTGGCGAAAGACACTTTTAACTCTGGTCAAGCATTAAAAAACGGGCTTCTTAATCACAGTCTTGCCCTTGTTCGCGCAGTTTCCCGTGCAATCATTGCGAGTACGGCTGGGCGCAAAGCGGTCGTCAAGGGCATTCTCTTCTTTTATTATGCAATGAACGCTCTAAAGCCCATTGCGGCGCAAGAGAGAGAGGTAGAGAAAGAGAGAGAAAAAGAGAGAGAGAGAGAGAGAGAGAGAGAGAGAGAGAGCGGTGACAACAGAACGCCCGATCCCGGCAGGGACAGGAGCTGAGGGGAAGCCCCGGCTCCGCGCGCTCTCCTCCCCGGCTGAGCTGCGGCGCGGGTCGCTGTCCAAGGTGCTGATACCCGGAGACCCAGCCACTTCTCCTGGAGGCAAACTTAATCTGAAGGGAACACAAGTATACACCAGACGACTTCATTAGGATTTCCGTCACGTAACAAACCCCGTCGTTAATTAATAACAATGCTTTCAGCTTGAGCCCTAATAACTTAGCGTGTTTCTTTTTTTTTGTTTGTTTGTTTGTTTTTCACGCATTCTGGTCAGCTCGGTTCTTTCTTTCTTTCTTTTTTCTCAACTGAGTAATAACACGACACCCACACAGAGAAAATGTAATGGAAAACATTGATGATATTTCAGTTGACAGAAGAAAAACTGCGCAAAACTAAACCGGATGACATCTTTTAAGGCTTTTCGGCGATTCAAGTTCGGCTCAGCTGGTGTTTTTTCGGAGTGGGAGGATGAAAAGCGACCTACCTCTGGTTGGATCCCCGCTAGGGACTCGCTCTATGTCTGGGTCTCCGAAAGTGAGGAGCGCATCAGAGCTCCTAGCGGCTCTGTCACTCTCTCTCCCTTCTCTCCGCACTTCTTCTCTTCTCCCTCCCTCCGTCTCTTACATCACTTCGGTGCTGGCGTCAGAACTCAGCCAAGTATCGGTAAATTGGACCTCCTTCCCTCCCTTCTTTTTTTCCTCCCTGCCTCCGCCGCCTCCTGTTTTATGAAAGTAAGCCCCGCTTATTGGCATTAACACGTCTAAATTAAAGGGCGGTTCGCAGGTCTGTGTTTGCAGAACACGGTGGCCTCTCTCTCTCTCTCTCTCTCTCTCTCTCTCTCTCTCTCTCTCTGTCTCTGTATCTCTCTCTCTCTCTCTCTTTCTCTACACACACACATTCCCCGTGCTTGTTTATTTGCCCACACAGTCCTCTTGGCAGCTGCATATTCCATATAATTATGGGGGATTCGATTTGTGTTTAGTTTGAAGTTCGGACAAATCAGCTGAAAAGCCCAATAAGAGCAATTTTTTTTTCTGACTGGGAAAAGCAGGATGTTTTCCCGGAGCCACCTTTAGAAAATCCAACATGGCTGCGGATATCGTTAAAAAATGACAAATTTGGAGTAAGAAAGTTTTTATTTACACGTAAATCAACAGCAAACACCTGCAATCATATATCTGTTTGTTAAAAACGAAGAAAAGGAGAAAAAGGGAAAAGAAAAAAAACATATCGATTTGTTTTTGCATGTTTTTTCTGCATCACGACATTTGAAGTTTGGCTAAGTGACGTAAAATTAAGCACGACAAAATAGCTAATGGCATTTGTTCCTCGACTTGTAACCTCAAAATTGTTAATGGCTTCTTCTTTTTTTTTCTTTTACTTAGAAGTCAAACTTTCCACATTACAATTGAGGGAAAAAAAAAAGTTAATTTTCTGTTCAAGTTGAATTTCCAACTTTTAGAAAGCAAGCGGACTGCACAGTTGATAGAGCTGTTGCCTTGCAGCAAGAAGGTTCTGGGTTCGGAGTTTGCATGTTCTCCGTGTGCATTTTCTCCGGGTACTCCGGTCCAAAACCACAGTCCAAAGCCATAGGTTAATTGGCCTCTGTGTGGATGGTTGTTTGTCCTGTCTGTCTCTGTGTTGCCCTGCGACAGACTGGCGACCTGTCCAGGGTGACCCCGCCTCTCGCCCGGAACTATAGCTGGAGATGGGCACCAGCAACCCTCCCGACCCCAAGGCTGTAAAGAAAATGGATGGATGGATGGATAGAAAGCAAGCTAACCCGATTTCAAATCCAACATGGCGGCCGCGTCTTTAAAACTTTGCGACAGCTGCAGTAATAAACAGTTTTCTGCTCTAGTTGTGAACATGATTAGTTAGTTTTAGTGCCTAACTGCAGAGTAATACAGCTTATATTGCTAATAACTAGTCACTGAGCAAAACATAAGAAAATCCCGTGTCTTCTGAGTTCCAACTGGAGTACTATTGGTCCTGTCACATTTTTATTGGAAGTAAACAATGTAATCAACTTGGACAAACCTTGGGGTGATATTGTCATGGAAAAAAAGGAAGCAGCTCACAAGCTCCCACCACAAAACCCAATACGTGTAATAGCACACATCCAGTTGAAACCACAAGTATACACTAAATAGACTAAATACGTTTTTCTGTCTGAAGTTAAATCAGACCAAACGTTTTGTGCTTTTGACCAATCAGAATGACCAAAATCATTCCTATCTAACTGCTACAATAATGAGAGCAAAAAAAAAGTGTCAGATTTATTTAAAAATGTATTCAAAATCAGGAGTTTACATACAGAATGATTACCTCTTTAAACAATGAGCGAAAGCCCAGATTACGGAGCTTCAGAAACATCTGACAGGTTAACAGGCACGTTTGAGTTAATCGGAGGCACGTCTGTGGATGTGTTTTTGGGACACACTGCGTTCTCACTTGAAGTCAAAAGAAAACACCAAAGATGACAGGAACAGAATGGCAGAGCTGCAACAGCCTGGCTCAAACCCGGAAACAACTTCCAGACGGTTGAAGGTGTCTGTTCAAACAATGTATCAATGTTTTAGTCAAAGTGGGAATGTCTGGCTATCATCTCGCTCAGGGAGAAGACAGGTTCTGTGTACCAGAGAACATGTTTTTGTCCGAAATGTTTGACCCTAGTCATACAATTCAAAGACGATTCTACCAAATACTAAGGAAGTGTGTTTAAAATGTTGACTTTGAAGACAATACTAAATAAATCTCTAACATATTATGTCATTATTGTGGTATTTAGCTAAATAAAAATACTTTTGGTAAGTCTAACCAACCTAAAGATTAGTCCAATTTAACTTCAGAGCAAAAAAGCAAAAAAAAAAAACCAAAAAAAAAAAAACCCTGTGTGTCTTTTTATTTGGTATTTCTGAACTTCAGATTTCAACTGTATAAAAAGTACAGAACGATTGAGAAACAAATCATCTCTAAGTCAGTGGAACACACTTTCTGTCCAAAATCTAGTGAACACGTTTTACTGCATAGAATAAAGAGAACTGGATTGTAACAAATTTTTTTTTTTTTTTTTTTTTTTTGTACTAATTAAGTACTTACTAAGCCTAACTGGACAATATGTGTTCATGTAATACCTGGGATATGTAACACTTTATTCTGAGAAAATATCGGAAATTTCCTCTTTGAACCAGAACTTTGACATGGAAACTCTGAATCCCCTTTCAAATGCTCACCTTAAATCCTATAACCCAAACATACAAAACCTACCTCCGGCTACAAATATAAACTGCCAATTTACATTTAAATCACCAGCTACACCTACATCTCTATGTGTATATATTTTATTTGTTTGTTTCTGTAGATACAGAGAAATTAATTGCTACTACTACCACTATTTGCCTACTGCTATTAGGATGCTGATGTTAAATCTGCTTTTTGGGCAGACGTGCCATTCAATTAGGAAGCAGAATTTTAATACGCGGCTCCTGAAATATTATAGCATGCCATTTGTCTTTTACGATTGCAATATTCCACAAATGAATGTTGCAAAGACTAAGTGATTTGACATATAGTGCACCTCTTCGAATTAGCTAAAATGATTAACAGACACTGGCGCTTCTCCAACTTGTATCAGGAACGTTATTAACAGTGCCTTTTAATTTGTACTCAAGTCAGAATTTTTCAGATGCGACCAGAGAAAGTCGGCTGCCTCGTGTAATCACAACACCACGTTCCTATTCACTAAATTGGAGTGTGTTCTAAAATTGCTCCTTTGTCAGATTAAATGTTCATTTTTCAGATTTGTAACCCGTCATCTTTACAAAAACAAAGAGATTACAATAAAATCATACGTACTTTCTACTTTATCCTAGTTATCAAGCAGAACAGTCAAGTTCAGTTTGTTATTCAAATTGGTTTAAAGGGGCAGTGCTGTGTAAAATTGACTTTTTTGAGCCTTACATCATGTTATAATGCCCTTTCCTCAGTGTTGCTTTGATTCTTTTATGCATTTTTGAGAAATCCTTTAATCTCCTGTGACAACCGTTCAGCTGTCCAAAACGCTTGGGGGAAGACAAAAGAAGTTCCTCCTCTGACCTGCAGTTCCCAAGTTTCCGGACTTCCGCCTCATACATGTGAGCCGTCCTCTGCGACTCCTCCCCTTCAGCTCCTTCAGACTAGCCAGCAGCAATTAGCAAACACCTGGAGGAAATGCGTGTGTGCTGAGCTCATTATACAAGCTACTCTTAAGCGCAATGCTGCTAAAAAACATTGTTAAAACATTAATAGAGGAGCGATGTTACGATGACTTCCTGATTTAGAATGTCAGCAAGAGCAGGGGTTTCTTAAAGAGACAGAGACCCATTTTTGAGACATTAAGTTACAAAGTCAAATTTATTTTTGACTTCGTGTTGTTATTAATAACAACTGAAGGTAATATAGCTCCTTACTTGTGCAATAAAATGGCACTATGTGGCTAGAAAATATAAAACACTGTCCCTTTAAAAGAATCTTTTCTTTCACCAGGCACTTTCTACCTGGCAAACAAAACTCATCAGGACCTATATTGTAATTTATTGAATATGACCGTACTTGAAAGCAACAAGAAACTCAAATTTACAAAAGTCCAAAGTATACAGCACACAGGAAAAAAAGGTTGGTCAACATAACCAAGAGCTTTCTGACTGAGAGGTAGGGTTAGGGTTAGGAGAGTTGACTGGTGAACCAGGATTGGGTGGTTGAGTAGAAATGTTGTGCACCTGTGTGGGAAGGCAAGTAATCCAATTTGATTGAGGAAATTGGACAAGTAGCTATTAGAATGTGGGAAACAAGGAAACAAGCCAAACACACACACAGAGAGATGCATCTTAAAACCCAAACAACCGCAGATTTCGTGACACATCTGCATGAAATCCAGCGAAAGCTGGATAAATAAATAAACCGTTATTTCGTTTTCAAGCTGCTTTGCACCTCGTTAAACCATCACTGCGCACTGATTGTACTGCTGCGCTTCCAACAGAAGGTACCCTTGGCGTTGCGGATAACAGTGAAACTGTCTCCACTGGTTTTCAGATTTTGCGCGACTCTGGAGGTGAATGGAGCGCCTTCCACCGCACCGCAGTCGTACCTCGGTGCAGAACTGCCTTAATGTGCTCGTTATTGCAGATAAGGTCACTCATGTGGGGTCTGTAGGCAGGCCAAAGGCACCTGGGGGATGGTGGTGGAAACCGATGGGGGTAAATTACAAGCGAAGAGTATGCCAAGACGAGCCAAAGCCGTGAGGCACACTCCTCCACACGGCTTTGTTTTGTTTTTCTTCGACAAAGAAAAAAAGAAAATCCATGGTCACCGGTTTGGGGGGGAGAGAAAGAAAAAAGAAATGATAATATGAAGGTTTCTAAATAAAGACGCTCACTAATTACACGTTAAAGCAGCCCAAACATGGCAGGAGGAGCAGGGCTCGATAATGATGGTATGAGACCTGCACACACATCTCTCGGTGTCACTTGGTTGGAGCGTCAGATTTGCACCCCAGACACTTCTCTGATCACGATGGTGCGGGTGTCTTGACAACAGCAGCTAAGAGCGAGGTGTGGAAGCCGCAGGGCGGGAGCGGGACCTTAAATCGCAGCTATATCCTCCCCCTCCTCTTCGTCTTCCTCCCCCTCGGATGGGAATGTGAGCGACGTGACAAGCATGCAGCACATTGTTAATGGGGAAGTGTTCCGAGGCTGTAATGATGTGGGGCCAAAGGAGCGCAAGTAAAGATCAGAGGGAGAGAGTGTTGGAGTGGAAGAGCCTGCAGAGAGAGCCGGGAGGGGAAAAACAGAAGAACAGCTGGAGGAAGCTGGGTGGAGATTTTGAGTTGTTTTTTTTTTTATCTGGTACTGTAAATATCTGATTACAGATTTTAGCAGATACGTACGGTTAAATGTTTGTGGCTCTGATTTCTTGGACAATATCTGAAGTCGATACAAGCCCGGAGTACTGTGGAAGGATTTGATTCTGTTTGGTTTTCTACATTTATCGCCACTGCTTTTACTATTTCTGCTGCCACCGCAGAGGAAGCTGTGCACCGGTGGGAAGAAACTTCTCCTCTTCTCCACTTCTGAACTCCTCACCTTCAGGTTCTGAAGAAGGAAGTTGGTTTTGCAAGATGAAAAAAACAAATGAGTAAAAACTGTTAGTAAAATTAAAAGCTTGGACTTCACAGCTCTTTACTTCGAAAACGATGACATGTCACGGGAGAAGAACATGAAGAATTTAGGAAAAATAACACAAAATAAACATTCAATTTCATAAGTACAGGGAGATTCAGGAAGTAAAAATATTCTAATTTACTTTTTTTTTTTTTCCTTTACGGAAACAAATTTGATTAATGAAATTGAACAGATAACGTAAAATTGCACGTCAATTGGGCACGATAACTTGTTTGAAGTTTTTAAAAATTGTTTTTACTTTTTGTCGGTTCGAAATAAATAAATGAATAAATATGTTTACAACAAAACACACGTATGAAATGAAATAGGCATTGTGAGCCACACTCTAGTATAGGTGGCAGTAATGGGTGCCATATGTTTCTTAAAAATGGGCAAAAAAACAACAAATAAATAAATAAAAAACAAGAAGCAGATGCTAGATTGTTTTTCTCCAGGAGGGATAATCAGGCCTGCTATATTTCATCTCCTGCATTCTGTGGTCTTCCGATTTTTTTATTTTTTTGCTGTTTTACCCCCAGGAAAACCAGTTTCCCAGTTCATGCTGTGTTCCTGGTCTCTACCATGTCCCTCTCTGCTCTCTACTTGTCGAGGATCTCTCCTCTGCAGCTCTCGCTCCTTTTGGTTCACGCGGTCAGGCCTCCTCTACAGCACCGTCCGTCCTGACTCGGGTGTCCGTCCGCCCTCCGACACTCCTCCGTCTCTCACCCCTCCTCCTGGAAGAAATGACACAAAGAACCATTACTGACAAGCACCACTCACCACCTCCTGGTGATGTCAGGCTCACACCTTCCACCTTCTAACCGTCTCGTCCATCATATCCCAAACATATCCCACCTCTTATAACAACCGCTTACCTCTGCTCCTCAGTGCCGTCCTTGATTTCTCTCATCCATTTGTGTCAAGGAAAAATTTCAACTTCTCTTTGGTGTCTCTTTCAGGTGACCTATTGGAAAATATTTTGCACAAAATCGGTCTTAGGTGATGAGATTTCAGTCTGCTCAGTCCTGCCTATTTCAATATCCTTTTCAGAATGAGCTGTTTTAGGGCATCTTGTCACTTTAAATCAAAGCAAGCAGCTGCTGGCCACGGCCTCACCAATTCAATGGCTGCAAACACGTGTGCAATTGTACAAACGTACATCTGTGACAAGCAGAAGTAGAGTCTCCTGCGCGACCAACAAGAATGCAGGAAGCGGTTTCTGGATGGGAAGACAGCAACAAAAGCTTTTGTCTTTTTCCAGCAGCCATTGTACAATGCAAATCTGGATTTAATGGAAGAATGAAGAGGGTAGGGGGGAAATGGCTGCAAACACGTGTGCAATAGTACAACCGTACATCTGCGAAAAGCAGAAGTGGAGCCTCCTGCAAAACCAACAAGAATGCAGGAAGCGGTTTCTGGATGGTATATGACAACAACAAAACTTTTCTTTTTCCACCAGTCATTGGTGGATCTGACGTGTATGGAAGAGTGTGGGCACAAAAAGCATGTAGAAGAAGGTGATCTGGACAGATGCGACCAAAATGGAACTTTTTATGGGTGCTTTAATAACAAATATGAAAACTATACGTTTTTTTTTTTTCATCATGGAGTCTTTTTCTCTCATGTGAAATCCCATTAAAAATACAATTGTTTAAGGGATGTCACAGACTCAATGCTACTTTCACATATAGATGCGATAAAGAACCTTTTTATCATATAATGGAGTGTGATATGAGTTCCGGTCGATTCCTTTTACAAAACACCACGGAACCATCAGCATGGGGATATTTTTGCTGGTCAGCCAGTAATTTTTATTGTCCAAAAATAGGTTTAAATATTCCTCCAGTGTTGTTCCACAGCTGATTCTGCTACCCTCAGGTGCCTGGGGGAAAAAAAAAAAACCTTTAATTGGTCCGTTTTCCGCGGTTACAACGGCTTTAGACAAATATTTGGGGCAATAAAGCCACAGGAGCAGATTAAAGCAAGATATAAAGCAAGCAAGTTTTATACTCATGTGAACCGTTCCAGAGTGTGCAGTTGCGTGATTTACAGGCCAACTAGGCTGGAATTTCATATCACTGCTGAATTGAGCATGATCTATGTGTGCATGGAATGTGTGTGTGTGTGTGTGTGTGTGTGTGTGTGTGTTGGCACAGGAGAAGGTGCTGCATTTGGACTGGAAGCACTGCATTCAGCACATCAGGAGGCAAAAACAGGCTAATTAAAGCTGCTCTTTGCCACATGTCACCGACGACACGCTCTGTGTGCAAATGAAAGCAGATTTGCTAAAGCGTCCATGCTGCGGATTGGCCAAATTAGAGATTAAGCGAAGATTTAAACCGTCTGCATCTCCTTTCTCAGCCTGTGCGCCTCAAAGATCTTAGTGAGTTATGCTCATTTTAACGTCTTTCTTGAAGATCCTTGTGATGTGTGAATGCCTCTGCTCACAGTCAGTGTGAAATGATGCTTGTTGGTTGTGCAAATATTCAGGGAAAAAAAGAAAAGAGAAAAAAAGTTGGGTCTTCTTGTTCTTGTGAGCGTTTCCGTGCCTGGTCTCAAGTCCTGATATCGCAGCGTGTCACGGTTTCAGATAAGAGCAGAATTATTCAGTCTGCACATCAGCTGCTGCATCACTGATCCTCGGATTAAAGCAGAGCTGAAACTCCAAAAGCGGTTTTTGTTTTATGCCTAACATTACAGCCTCGTGTGTAGCTTGAAAGCGCTCCGCTCCAATTTTTATTAATTATTAATCAGATGTGGCCATAAACCTGATTTTGGCCTGGATCTCATGGAACAGACCAAAAATAAATAAATAAAAAAAGTTTCAGAACTGGGGGAGATGCTGGGAATATTTCCGACTTCAGTGTGGACTGTTCGCGGTTCCTAACTGACCTGCATGCGCAAAAGAACATAAACTATGACGTCAACTATGAAGTTGTCCCCTCCCCCACCTTCTTCAAATCAGACAAAAATGGTGACAAACGTTTGTGCTACGTTTGTCCTGGTTTGTGCCGCTGTCATTTTGAAGATATTAAAAAAATCTTTCCAGAGGTCACTAAAGGTCAGCTAGCTCCTCACCCACCTTCTTCAACTCAGACAAAATCGTTGTAAATCCACTCGACCATGTTTGTGCTGGTTTGTGCAGCAAAACATTTTTTTTTGTTTGTGCTGCTTTGGCTGTGAAGATATTAATGACATTTTAAAAGTCATTTTGATTTTGTAAAAGTGGGAGGGGAGGGGCTGGTTCTTTAAATTTTCATAAATATCTTTGCACAAGCAAAACATTTTGTTGCACAAACGTAGTCGCGTTGAAATAAAAGCCATCTTGCTGCATGATGCTGCCATCACTATCTTAAGTTGGGATGGTGTATTCAGGATGATTTAATTGTATCTTTGAAAAAGCTAATTACAAATGCATGCTGGGCTTTTTTTATTTGTGCTTTCTTTCTTCCTTTCATTCATTCTTTCTTTCTTTTTTTGCTTCTTTAAATGTGCGTTTTTAAGATTCTAAGAACATTACCTGGATGCACTTGGTTACTCTAGATCTCCGTTTAGAGAGGACTCAGTAGAAAATCACGCCGTAACTTCCGGATTCTGTTTTTCAAACAGCTGTGTACAGCCGCTTTTTCTTTCCTTTCCACTTCAAAATTAGCCGTTGGTCTATGAAATAAAAGGCCCGGTAAAATCATTGCGGTTATAAAACGACGATGGGTAAAAGAAAAAAACAAAACAAAACACTTTGGGGTTCTAAATATTTTTACAGGGTGCTGTCGTGAAACTGTCACGTTTGTTATCTGCTGCCGCGTCGGCTTGTAAAAGTGTTAACGACGGAGCCAGAAATGAACTCGGTCTGTTAAAAAAATGCCTGAAAATGAGAGGCCTTTACAGCTCATTCATTTTTCATTCTGACTCTTCCCATCGATGCCACGTGGCAGCCGAGGCTGATGGCTGCTGTCATCAGGGGAGAGGTGAGCTGCACCCTGAAACAGGCACTGCTGGGTTACATGGGAGACTTTACATTTAAATGAACTTAGGGTGACTGGAAACAAAAGAGACTCTAATCTCAGAATTTTGACTTTAAATTGAGAATTCTGAGTTCCTGAATTTTTTTTTTATCCAAATTTGGACATTTTCCTCAGAATTTTGGCTTTATTAATATCTAACCTTTATCATAATATCCAACTTTTATTTTGACTTTATAAGGATTCTGACTTGATTCTCTCCTTAGTGGCCTTTTTCCCTTTTTGTAAACTACTAGGGCTTCAAGTGAGAGAAAGAGAGTAGTTTGGTAGTATTTTTGCTTGTATGTCTGCTTCCTTTTAAACTCTGTTATGAGCTCCAACCACCAGCAGTGACCCTGAACCAGCTCCACTAACTGAATGAAAACGGACAGACTGAACATGATAAAAACAAAATGAATCTGGCTGAAATAGACAAAATTACAGGAAAAAACCCCCCACAATAATCCAAAGGAGAAGATGAAAAGAATATCTAACCTTAAAAATCTGCTAAGAAACTGAGTTTCCTTCTTCAGAGAGTGAGCATAACAGTTCCACTGTGATCTTTCTCAGAGAAGTTGTGAAGACCTGTCTTGGAAAAACTGTAAGAACAAAGCAGTTTCTTTAGAAAGGTGGCAAAGAACAAGCCTGTGCTTCTTGTTTTCACCATCATTAAAAACTCAATCCTAAACGTTTACCTTGGTGAATCTGTAGATTTACTGAATATTAGACGAAACGCGCACACGTTGTGGTGCGGAAGTGTGCACATACGTTCATTAATAGGGAATTAAAGAACTGGGTGCATAAGTTTGACCTCATTGTGGAATTTCTTCCAATCCACAGAGTTAAAAAAAATTATGTTGTATATTTTATTCATAAATCGCCACTCATTCTTTTCGAAAATCTTTGTCAAACTGTCACAGTTGTGTGATAATGTGTATCTGTAAAGTCCCTAAGCTCCAGTTTGTAGAACAGCTTTAGCTGCAAATGATTTGTTATCTGAACATGTGTCCTCTTATTTTTACTCAGAAAGAGTAGAACATACTTTTTTACTTTTAACAAACGTGGATCTATTAGTTTACAACTAGCAGCTGAAGCGCCGAGGCTTCCCATGGACCCGGTTTTTATGTTGGACCTTTGGGGAGCTTTGCTATTAGCCGCGTGTTGCTGTGCAAAAATATGTTCCCTTTTGTCAAACAGCATATACAAAACTGACAAAAGTTTGAAGAGCCAAAAAAATAAAAAAAAGATAATTCCTGATGGACCATAAACTGTGAAAACGTATCATGTAGAAGATGGGTCCACTGAAGAATGAGATGAAAAGACTGGAGATTTTCCATCTCGCTGAAGCACCGAAGAGGAATGATTCAAAGAAGACCTTTGAAAGGCTTGCGGAAAACAGGCAGTGAAAGTTCAAGCTTGAAATGGCTACACCGGTTGTAAACTCCGCACTTACCTTAGCAATAAATATTTTACAGTTGGAGAGTGTTTATTTCCCTACGTACGACGCCTCGTTTGAAAGGAAACGCAGAGTGGGCTGAGCAGCAAAACCAAGTATACAGGCCGTGGCTGTGAAAAAAAGTTGGAAAAGCAAATCCGCTCTTCAGACACCGAGGTTATTCCTCAGTCAAACATTGTTTGGTGTCAGCAAAAAAAACTCACGTTGGCGATTTAAGGATGTTTTAATTTAACTAAGAGGGAACTCTGTGATGCTACAGAGAACCGTGTCTAAACACAACAGGCTGAAACGGACATAGACGGCTTTCCAGCAGATGACTGAGAGTGAGAGCGGAGCAGAAATTTATACAGGCAGCAGCAAATGTGGGAGCAATCAGCAGCAAGCAGGAGGAGCAGTGTGTTACAACAGGATGTAACCTGTCATTGACAGGGATATTTAGACACATACATGTTAGTATTATTATTATTTTATTTCTTTTTTACCAGAAGTTACTGTCCAGAACTGTCTGGGGAGCTTACTTTTGTAGAGGTTTCTAGCTTCTTTCCTGAAACTTTAACCGGCCCTTGTGATTACTAAATGACTCCACTAAAATGACTAAACCTGTCTAAAATTGATAGCTTATAAGACAACGCGGTTTTTAAAATATCACCTTGCTAAGACTTTAATGGGATCTTATATCCTATTTTTTCAAAAACTTGCTACATTGTTTCTCCAGAACTTACCAGGTACATTTGAGAACCTTACTGGAGTTTCTACATGCACCACAAATTTGGAACAAACTTCCCAGAAAACTGCAAAATGGCTGAAACACGGAGTGCCTTTAAATCTAGACTAAAAGCCCAAAGGTTTGGAGTCACTGATGAAGCACAGTCAATTAAGATTTTGACAATAACACTTGAATAAATGTAATGTTTCAATTGTTGATTCTACATTGCATGACTTTGTGTTTTTATGATGTAGAGCACTTTGAAATGCCTTGCGGCTGAAATTATGATTGATTGATTGATTTATTGATTAATTTATTGATTGATTGATTGATTGATTGATTGATTGATTGATTGATTGATTGATTGATTGATTGATTGATTGATTGATTGGAGCTTATTAAGTTCTCGCCTGACTTGTTCATAAGTTACAGACTATTGGTTACATTTTTAGAACTTTCTGGTTACTTTCTTGAAAATGTGTAAAATTCTCGGGAAAGTTTTCTTGGAAAATATCTAGAAAGTTAGACAAAGAAACCATTTGATATTGGGAAAATAAAAGAAGTATTATGTAATGCTACTTTTATTGATTGATTTTTTTCGGATAACCTTGGTTGTAGCTCTGTATAGTTAAGTCACTTAAAAAAATAATACCACTAAAAACAGGGTAAACCAAATGTAATGCTGCAGAAAAACAAACATTTAATATTACACTCGAAAAGTAGGCATCATCAATCACGTTCATCGTTCCAAAAAAAAAAAAAAAAAAAAAGGGGGGGGGGGGGGAAAAAGGGAAAAAAAAAAAACCCCCTGGGC
>NW_015112834.1:0-2188 GCF_001443285.1 Poecilia latipinna
AAACTCCTTTTGGCATAAAATTACTTAGGCCATTATTTTAGGAAGGTGATGGGAGCTGCCAAGGAGGAAGAAAAGAGGAAGGCCACAGAAGGTTCATGCATATGGAGGACAGTGTTAGGTTGAGATGAAGGCAGATCATCTACTGTGAAAAAAAAGTAGAGACAATATTAAATTTTTACTGAAATATAGTCTTAAAAAGCTAAGCAGGACAATTTATCCTTAGGTACCTTTAATATTTTAGATTGTACAATAACATTTAGATATTCTAATAATGAACAAGACTTTTCTAAAACATAATTGTTCTAAAATGCATTAATTGATTAAATTGTAACAAGAAGTGCAAAACTGGCATCCGAGCTCTTCTTTTTAAATTCTCATTATATTATTGAAAGAAAAAAAAATAATGTCACTTTATTGGAAGAAAGCTTATGGCCCCAAAGAGCTGAACAGACAGCAGATATTTATTAGCTCCAGCGGTCTCTACACAGATCTACACGGCGCCTTTGCTTTCTGATCTCTTCTCCAGCATCATTAGCTGTACCTCACTTTCATCTCTCACTCTGTTCCACTCAGGAATCCTTCCTTCCGCCCATCTTTAGCATCACTTGCATCTAATTGCCTAAGGGACACATATGTGCATGACTGTGAGCATGAGTCGAGCTCTTCAGGCTAGATACTGCAGTAATGACTTCCAGCTCAGTCTTTAGGTAATGGCCATTTCCTGGTAGCTGCCGCTGGAGGACGATTTACAAAAAATACACTGATTTTCTGTGGACTAGCTGGGGCTCTGTCCTCTGTTAGACAAAAATGAATAGAAATTGATAATTTTTCTTGTGAATTTTTTTGACAGGACTGTGAAAAAAGTATTAGCCCCCTTCAAAATACTGCATTACTTATGAAATCCAAATACTGTCAGAAAATATTAACATTCTTGGTGCACTGGGGAATATATTGTTGCATATCCACAAAACCAAAAAAACTACAATAGTTATGGAAACTAAGGTCTACAACACTAAATGAGCACGATATTTTAAAATATCATCTCTCATACATGTTTACATTAAATCACATTTTGGCTTAGCTCTGTGTTAGCTTTAAGTTACCGTTTTAATGATAACATTGGTAAGCCAGAGAGTCTGTTTTTATTACAATGTACTGCTAACGTAGGCATCTGATTTCTAGTTTTCTCTTGTTTTGGAATCTGAACTACATTACTGTTGTAAAAATAAAGTATCCACTGTCAGTCCTATGTGAAGGTCCTCTTTTTTTTTAAAATGGGGGGCAGGGTTCCCGTTTTTTTTTTTTTTTTTTTTTAACAGATAGGTTACAGTTACACCTGAAGAAATAAAATAAAATAAAAAACAAGCCCTAATTAACTGAGTTGCCCATGCTATTTTGCCCAGGCTGAGACATTTGTCTTGGATTTATGGAGTAGAGATCAATACACCTAACTGGAGAGAACCTTAAGCAATTTTGCTACAAAGCCAGCAAGAACTCTGGTTATAACTGACCTTTAACCTCATCTTTCACCAGCAGCTGTCCTTTCACAGGGAAGGCAGTTTAAACACTTTCCATAAATGGAATCAGTAAAGTTTGTTAGGCTGGGCCTACGTCCAGTAGCAAGGGCATCAGAGAAGCCTTAGATCAGGGGTCCCCAAACTACGGCCCGCGGTCCGGATCCGGCCCGCCTCCACATTTGGTCCGGCCCCCTAAACAATACCAGAGAGCATTCAGAGTTTTTTTTTCCATTTATTGTAGTTTCCGGTTTATATGTGGATTTTTCTTCACCAGGGGGCTCTTTAGCAGGAAGTGTGTAAACTGTGGGTGTTTTGTTTTGCATGGCTGCCATCTGTTGGATGTTTAGGGAACTGCTTGATATTTAATCAGTATGGTTGTCTGCTAGCGGTAGAGCAGATGAACACACGTGTCTGTTATGAACGCTGCATTCCAAGTTGTATTCTTCGAAGGGATGCCTGTAAAACAAGCCTTTATGTTAACATATGACGAATTAATATGTTATAATTCCATTCCCTCAATGGAATATATACTAGTCAGTCCCAAGGACCGTTTCACTCATGGTTTTTGCCCATGTGCTTTCTGGGTAAAAAAATCAATCAAGAACCCCCCCCCCCCTCCCCCCCCCCACCTCAAAACATCAGCTACTGCACCCCCCCGCTGGCTGAAGAAA
>NW_015112834.1:5283-17804 GCF_001443285.1 Poecilia latipinna
TTCTGGCCCCCCACCAGAGAAGGGAAAAGTTATGTGGCCCTCACAGGAAAAAGTTTGGGGATCACTGCCTTAGATTAAATAGACAGTAGCCGTGGAAAATGGTTGAGATTCGGGGCATTTCCTGCTGCGCGGATCTCAGTGAGCTGTTTGCAGTAGAGCCAAACAGTCCTGAAGGGGTCCTGCTTGACAGGATTATAAAACATGGGGTGGTCCGCATCCAAGTCTGAGCAAGCAGCAACATGGGCCAAGGAATTTCAATGCTAACTCTCTAATACACCGTTATGTTCAGCAAGAGCAGCGTTAAAGTAGCATAGATCTTGACTCTAGAGTAGACAGTGAGTTTACCTTCTGTAAAACGCAAAGTCAGTGCAAACCTTATAGACAGGTATAGCCTGGGGCATACTAGCACAAAGGACTAGGGATATTCCCATTGGGTCAATGGGTAAGTGGGCCAGTGTTTTAGAGCGCTGGTGTATTAGTGGGACACACTTCAGGGAGTGTGTTAGAGGGCACTCTCCCTGAAGTCACGCAGCACACTCTCGTTTTGCAGCACCACAATGCCTGTGTCACTTTGACCGGCGGAGGCTCTGCGGTCAGGAAAGGAGGCGAGGCAACAGAATGTAGTTGAGATGGATTTATTTGAAGCTGCAGGTCACATTGTCTCATTTTCCCAGTGAGACAAAGAAGGTGGCTTTTATACTTTGGGCAATTCCAACACTCATACCAGGAACAGGGGTGATAAAACAAAAGAAATAAACATTTACACAAACCTAACACAAAACAATAAATGGTACCAACACATATTTACATGCATGCAAATCATTAGAACTAACTAAGATCAATCAAAGAATAAATTTTACTTAATATAACTCCTCAGAGTATTACCCTGCTTAATTGAAAATTGTATGCTCCGGGAACTGTTTAGCAGCACCTTTGTCTCCCTTTGCTGCTCCACCCTGCTGAGGACACACACCCAGAAAGGAAAGTACTCAAACAATTAGCAAACTCAAATTAAACCAATCTAAATCAGAAAAAAACTGAAATTTACCCCCACATTCTCCCTGAACAGGAAAGACAGCCAGTCTGCCCACCCAAAAAGAATGCCTAAAACATGTTTGCTCATCATTTAGTTAAGTGACTCACAGTGAGTAGAGCAACCAGACATTTTGCACAAGAACAGCAGTACCACTAAAAAGTAGGATGCTGTAAAACTACACCATAAAATAATATTTTTTTCATAGAAAGGAGTAAATGTAACTAGTTTACAACCCACCTCTGCAAACATGTGACTGCCATGACAGCATAGATCAATATAAGTAAAACTTGAAGTCCCAGCAATATACACGAACAAAATCTTGCAACATGTAGTCCTGGGATGTTTAGCTCAAATGGGGAGAGATGTCTATATTTATAAGAAGCCGATTCATGTACTGAGCTCGGTTCATTTTGGTAAACCGAGGACCCTCCGCCTTGGAGGTTCAAGTCCCAACTTCTGCTACCAGGTGGTGGCGGTATACGCACAACCACACCTGTAAAATGAGGAAGAAGAAGACGGGGCTCTCACTAAAAACTACACTGGCGCATATCGTCTAAAGGTAATAACGTTTGATTCTTTTGTAATGTTTAGTGTATTTACAGCCTAATTTCGACCATATCTGCTTATTTTTCCTGGTGCTTTTATATCAGAGGCGTTTTCCGGTAACGCAGCTTACAACGACTCAGCTGACATGTGCTGAAAACATCCAGTGCTAATACAGCCCTCTGTTAGTTTTCTTTCTTATCCACGTTGCTTTCACTAAAGCTAATGCCCAAACCTTTTCTATGAAGTTTGTCGAATCCACTTCAGATAGCGATCCTTCCACTTTTTCAGTCCTTTTCGGTGTTTGAATGTAACTCGGCATTTAATTGGAAAAAAAAAAACATTCCAAGATCAGGTTGGAAGTACACATGCTGTACTTCTCTTGTGTTTATTCATCATTCGCCTGTTTTCCATCCAGTTAGTCCTTCCACCAGAGAGTGGAATATATATATATATATATATATATATATATATATATATATATATATATACACAAAACAGTAAAATAAGTAAGTAAATAATAAAAAGATTAATTGCAGTTAATTAATTCTACAACAATTAAGCTGTTGTAGAATCTTGTTGTTCTGGTTCTATATCAGCCAGGAGGATTCTGATTGGTTCAGAGCTGTTTCACTCTAAATGCTTATTTAGATTCCCCAAAATATAATTGGACGTCTTAATATAATAATAATAATTAAATGGACTTTAATTATGAGATAAGAATGAGCTTGTGATTCTCTCAAATTTTATATTTTTTGTACTTTAGGAACAAACAGACAAATTTGCTTTGTTGTTTTTGTTTATATTGTTCATATGTTTGCCTGCTGTGATAACAAATTTTGCTGGATGATAAATTGTTCCAGAAGTTAAAACGATAAAAACTGATGTTGTTTTGAGGCCATTTTTAAGTATCATAATACTAATGGTAGAGTAATGCAAGAACACATTCTCAGAGATCAATAAACTTTCAATGAACATTTAACACTGCTAAACAATGTTAAACAGGAAGACATTTTAAATATCCAAAATAAATAAACAAATGCAACAACAAAAACAAGAATTATAATGAATTATGAAGTCTTGGTAAACACATTTCTCCTTCATAAAAAAGTGGATAGTTGAGATCAAAGCACCAGACTGAACACTTATCATCCAGTTTTTAGTAGAAATGCAAATGGAAATTTTTCACATGTATCATGCAATTAATAGGCTTATTGTGACAGGCCTTCATATTGTTAGCTTTCTAAAATAATGGTCTACATAAATCACAGCCTTTTATTATAGCCAAAGGATGATTTGGGCAAAAGGAAAAAGTCACTGTTGGCAAAAAATGGCTTTTGCCATTATTTTAGGAAGGTGATGATATAAAGTCGTTGATCAGTTTTTCATGAGCTTAAAAGGTTTCCTGAACATCCTCCTGCTGTTTCTAGGCCTTCCTTCGAAGCCATGACCAGGTGGGCGAGAGCCAACAACGTCCACAAACACAAACCAGCCGAGGCGACTCCCTGGAATCAGCTCAGATCAGCCGGAAGAAGAAAAGATGGAGGTGTGCCTGCTGGGACGTCACGGCCGGATCAGACGGACCCTCTGAGAAAGACCCGTGCCGCCGCCGAGAGAAAGCCCAACCGCAAGAAGAAAGAGTACACCAGCGAGGACGTAAACGGGTTCCTGGATTACCTGAAGCAGAGCGGTCAGGACGGAGGCAGGGAGACGGAGGCGGAGCTCAAGGAGACGGTGGAGGTGGCCCTGAAGAAGGACAGGAGGAGGGAGGACAGGAGGGTGAAGAGGCAGAAGGACAAGAAGAGTAAGATGGTGAGCTCTGCTGAAGCTGAACCAATCAGTGGCCTGCAAATGTTGGCGTACTCACTTCTTGTCGCTTTACAAACTTTGCTTGGATTTTAGTAGTTTATCATTGGGAAGCGGAAGGAAAATAGTTTTCACAACAGTGTGACGTGCGTTTGTATTAAGTCAATTCTTGAAGCAGTTCTCTGATCGTCCTCTAGGTCACAATGACACATTTACACATTTAGCTGGGTGATAAATTGTCCCTGAAGTTATTGTAATAAATTATAATATTGTTTTGAAAGCATTTTCAAGTATTATAATGGTAATGGCATAATAATGCCATAACATATTCTCAAACTTTAAATTCTTATAAACATTTAACAGTAGAACTAGAGGACATTTGAAAAACCAAAAATAAATGAACAAAACAATGAAAGCAATCATGAACTCCCTGTAAACAGAACTGTCCATCAAAAAACTCCCTCTCCCTGTCTCTCTCTCTCCCTGTCTCTCTCTCTCTCTCTCTCTCTCTCTCCCCCCTCCCTCCCCCCCCCCCCCCCCCCACACACACACACACACACACACACACACCCCACCTGGACCAAGCCTGACTCCACGTCTGCATGTTCAGCTTTTGTAACTGTAACTATGTCCTTCAGGTGAATACCCGTATGCTAAATGCTTCATCTGTGGTCAGACTGGACACCTGTCACGCTCCTGCCCTGACAATCCCAAAGGGCTCTATGCTCAAGGTACATACACACATATGGAAACACCGTCTCTGGTTCCTGGTGGATGTTCTACAGGTCGAGACGTGACAGAGGGTGGTTGTGTTTGCAGGCGGCTGCTGTCGTGTTTGTGGTTCTGTGGAACATTTCCAGAAGGATTGTCCGGAGCATCAGGCAGCAAGTGAGTTTCAGACTTCTGATTGTTTAAAACACAATTGCCGTGTTTCCATGAAATAAGACAGATAATTAAAATCACATGTGTATGAGTTTGTTCACACAGTGAGTCGTTAAAAAACAACATGCCCGCCATCATCTGCCTCCCACGTCCTGTTATTTTCTTCATGGTTTGCCCCGGTGCCAACATCAGGCTGTTCATCATGTGAAACAATGTTTCTGGGCTGTTATGACATGTTGATGATCTTTTTTTTTTTTTTCTTCCTTTTTTTTAGACATAATGACCCAAAGTCATTTTGCACAATCATCTAACAATGTGAGCTTCCGTTAAACCAAATGGTGAAACTCTGGAGTTTGTGAAACATTGAATTTAGTGCATAAATCATTGGGTCATGACCTCCTGCTGGGCGTCACCTTTGACTCATCTCATTTTTTACAGTCTGTGTTTTTGCACAGAGTCAATTCTAATAAGCTGCTGCAATGCCACATTATGCAGTAACTGACTCAAGATGTAATAACGTTACTACAGATGTGGCAGAAAGTACAGCTAAATGTATTGAAAGATTTCATTACAATTTTATTTATATAGTGGCAATTTACAACAAATGTCGTCTCCGGGGACATTTTCCACTGATCGTTACGAAAAGCTCATTTTTTTTAGAAACGATACTTTAATAATGTGGCGCATATGTAATGAACAATCATCCTAATTATTTTATTTCTAATCATGTAGATCCTGTACGCGTCTTAGTTGAAATAATGCTGAACTTCTGGTCGTTTAGTTGCCTTTTCAGAACCTTTGTTTTATTAACATGTCGTTCAAGACAAAACGGTTCAAACGGCCCTCACGGATTTTATTACATTTAGTGTTTATTGTTATGTATTGGGGTTTTAAAGATGTTTTATGACATTTTAATGCTGGTTTTTATTACATTGTTACATACTGTGACGTCACAACCTTTTGTCCCTGGATTGATGTCGGTTTCACCTTTACAGTTGGAAACTTTAGCTGTTTCCCATGTCTAGTTTCCTACAATTAATGCCAAAGAGAGGAAGGAGAAAACCTCCCCTGGCTTTGTGGAACAGAACTAGACCATTATGTTGAGTTAGACTCATGTACGAGTCTTCTGGGGTTTTCATGTGTTTAATGTGTCATATGTATGTGTTGGTCCTTCCAGCTAACTCGGTGACTCTGGGCTGGTTGTCCAACAACATGAGCGCAGACCTGGAGGACGTTCACGTTCCAGTGAAGAAAGCCAAACCCAAGCAGGCCAAAGTGATCACCTTCTGACGGGACCTGAGAGGACGTCTGAACCTTCACCTGGTGGACTCTTTGGAACCGGACTGATGGGTCAAAATGTGACACACAATCACTGAAGTTTTGTTTCAAATGTTTCCTGTGGCGTTGGCTCATCCAGTCTGCTGGAGGTGAATCATCACTGAATGTGTGAATACTGGCTGACGTTTCGCCACATAACAACTCAGGAAAGCCAGACTGTCCGACCTGAGCTGTGTACCGCTGGTGTTCATGTGTGTTTGCAGAACGTATTAATTATGTTTGTCTGTTTTACTTCAGACATCAACTGTACAGCACTTCTAATACTGACGGAATAAAACTAGGGCTGTAACGTACAGTTATATTAGTAATCGATTAATCTATCAATTATTCTGACGATTACTCAGAAAAAAAAAACTGGCATATTTTACAGTTTTTTCCTTTAACCACTGAAGCCTCTTGTATGCAATACATTAAAAGAAAAACATTAAAATGGATTCAAAACCTTTTCTAAATAAAAAATATTTTATTGCCTAGAATGCTATTCTTTTGTGAATCTGAACCAGGTGAAGCTAAACCTATACCACTTGAGGAATTTTGGCTAAAATATACAGTCACAGATGTTTTTGTCTTAAATATAAAATTATTTTCTTTTTTTACAGTTTTGTCTGAATTACTGCTCTGAATGTTTTTTTCTCTCAATAAAATAACCTTTTTTGAATCTGTATATTCCAGTTAACAATCAGTGACTAAGTTAGTTGAGGATTATTTCAATAGTCGATAAACAGAGAATGTCACAAACTCCTAAACCAACATCCAGAGCACAGGAAGAGAGCGACTGGTCTTGGTAAGATGGACTGATTCACACAGCAGCAAAGATTTTCTCCAGATGGAGGTGGAAAAACGACAAAAGCTTTTATTTTCTTTTGCGTATCTTTACAGCTGCTGCATCTTGATGTTCTCTCTAGAAAACGAAGTGAATCTGTAGCCAGGCAGCTGCTGCTGGCTGCCAGCTCACTGAAGATGATTACGCAATTTACATGAGTTTCATCCACTGTGTGCGTGTGTGTGTGTGTGTGTGTGTGTGTGTGTGTGTGTGTGTGTGTGTGTGCCTTATAACAACACAGAGGACTGATTCTAATGTCTCCTGTTTCCAATTTGACAGCAGCTGTGAGAGGGTCTTTGGACAGAAGATTGTTCTGCTCTTGTTGGATTGCCCAATATCCCGCCTGCGAGCCCCAAACTTTAATTCTATGCGCAACACTTTGCAGGGGGGCCTTGTGGTAATATTCTCATTATTTATGACAAGTAGAATAAAAATAGACCCTAGTAACTTCTTATGACAGCTATGCAACTTTTCTCGGCCGTGAATGGAAAAAGTAGTAAAGGAAGGCAAAGATGTAATTCTTCCAGACATACGAGGAAAAAAAGAACAAAAAGGGCATTGTGTATCAGAAACCACTACCTTAAATCTAAATCAGACATGGAGCTGGATGTTAAAAGGTGACACAAAACCTTTTCAAATACTATGTTTTTGGGATGTGTAAAAATAAAACCATGCTAAGTCACTTCCAAACTCTGGCCACTTTTAACTGGCCATGACTCCTGTACAGTTCATCTGCTGGAGAGAACATGAAAAGGTGCAACAACCTGGTTGTGTAAGTGTGAACACTCTTAAACTAAAACTTCGTTCAAGCTCTTATTCTTAATTGCATTCACGTTTTGTCAGGAGACTGTCAGGATTTCTCATCTTGACTCGATCAAATTCTCCCTTCAAAGAGACTCTTCAGACATCTCCAGTCCTCCTGCAAAGTTTCCACACTTTTTATATTCTGGACTCCAAAAACCTCCAGAACATTGATTTCCTTCTTATGAAGTCGTTTTCTGTTCATTTTTGATGTATTCTTGGTTTTGCTGCATATCTTTTTAAAAAATTACATTATTTTTTCATCTCCAGCTCACCGTGGCAGAAGGTCATTTTTGCTGCCTTTGGCAAAATGTGGACAACCCTCAATATGTTTATTTTGTTGTATTTTTGTTTTACAAGACGGTATGACTAACCCTATTTAGTCTTTAACTTGGACGGATCTGAAACCTCAGAGTACGTTTTTCATGTAGTAGCGCTTTTTCGCCACCAGAGGGCATTCACTGTCAGTTGTAAGATTGAGAGCGCACATAGTGGAGAGCAGGAAAAGATCCTATGAGGCAATAAAATTCATGGAAGTCGCCAGACGACCCTTTTTATATATACAAAATACAGTACTATACAGTTATAGCAGACACCTAAAAGTTTTGCCAACACTGTCTGCTGTTTAAAACAGATTTTACTTTGGCAAGAAGTCTATTCTGATCTTCATCTTGTTGAAGAAGAAACAGCACAAAATCATCCAAAGGATAGTTGTCCAGTGTTATTTTAAGGAAAGACAGCATGTAGAAAATGATTTTCACCTTCTAAATGAAATACATGAAAAACGTTTTAATTGGCCTTATTCCATATGTACCCTGGCTCATGAGCTCCAAGGCTGAGGTTGGAATGCCTCCTTGTTCTGGTAGCTCCCTCTAATTATTGGCATCTGAACTTCACTGATGGAAAAACAATAATCTTTCCAACATTATTGTACACCAGCTGACACATCTTTTTTTTTCAGGACAGAGCTTTGTTATTGGCCAGTTTTTATATATATATATATATTTTTCCAACATAAATGTCTCATTGGAATGAAGTTTAGACTTTTTGCCAACCATGTCTTTTAGTGAATCTGCCTTTGTTGAAGAAATTATTTAATGATCTTTGGTAGCAAGTTGCATTATGAGGTTTGATTCTGAGGATAACAAAGCCTATACAGTGTGGTATGCATAAAATATGTATTTTTCCCCATATTTTACCAGTTCATAACAACTTCTTCAAATTCAAAATCAAAAATATTTTACTAATTCCAAAAGAAATTAAATTTTACTTTATTTGAGACGTGAGAATAATATTCCATATAAAAATGACTGTACTATATTTGGCATTAGTATACTTGAAACAAACATTTAGGAAGGGACATCCCAGGACAAGTATAACCCCAGGCAACAATAAAATTACCTTTACATTTATAATTAACACGGCACCAAAAAGGGAGACCACACCACGGCAGATGTTCAAACAATAAGTTTATGCTTTGTTAAAAACTGGGCATAAAATTATTTGTCACCCTCACAATTAAATTTGCAGTTATTACCAATAATAGCACATAGAATTGTGACATGTTAATTAATCAAAAATTAATTAACATGTCTCTGCATGAGACTGCAGAGACAATTCTGCAGTCTCAACAATGATAATGAAGGAGCTCTTCACAGTTTTAGCCACACGATGGCACCAAAGACCACGGAACTGGAAACTCGGACGTATTGAGCCCTTTTCCGACATAATCGTTATGATTATTTAAATGTACATTATCTAAGTTCAAGTTAAAACACCACAAATGGAGGACACACCATGGAAGATATTCAAACAATAGAAGTTTATGCTTCAAAATTATTTGCTAAAAAGTTTTTTTTTCAACCTCAACTAATACATTTGCAAAGTTACACCATAGCATGAGACAGAAGGGTAACACGTTATTTAAGCAGAAGATGTCAATTCAACGCTTCAACATGCCATTGATAATAATGAAAGTGCTATTTTCAATTTCTTGCTTGAAGCTGCACTTCACATTTTAGCCACGCGATGGCACCAAAGACCATGGAACACATACACTTAGGAATAATGCCTCTTTTTCCGATACAATATTTAAATGTTTAAAAAAGTTTTAATCAGCCATCACTGCCAGGGATCTAAAACAGAGCTATTCTAACTAGATCCCCGATCTGTCAATGGGGAGAGCTTAAACTCTTCATAAAATTGTTTGTTTGTTTGTTTGTTACAACACAGTTACTACACTGTCATAAATTGATTGGCTGGCTGAAGATTAGGCTGGAAACCAGACAGCCAATCTGGTGATATCAGTCAGAAAAGCTAAGATCAAAAGAAAAACGAACAAAAACAAAAGGAAACTAGGTCAAAGAAACGCATGTCTAACCGTTCAGCCACACATATTCTGGTTTTGATCGACTCCGACCCGCAACAAAATAGAGAAACTGAGAGTAGAAAGAGGAACGCAATCGCAGGAGGATAAATCTGCCTCTGTTCCTAGAAAGCATCGTTCTAGTTCACTAGGACATATAAAAATTAGGAACGATACAGAGAAGATTCAGGTCCCTTACTGTCCCCCATCAAAAATGTGTTAGCTACTTTGCACTGAATATTATTAATATTATTATCACTATTGTTGATGCTTTAATTTTTTGGTTGTTTCTGTATTTATCATCAAAAATAATTTTCCAGGGAATAAAAAAGCCATGGGAATAAAAAATTTTTTTACAGGCGTCTACGAAAATGCAATGGACATTCAAGTTAAAATCGGTAGGCCTATCAGCAGCCAATCAGACCTGAGTGAAGTTGGCCCCCCACCTTCTTCAAATCAGACAAAATTGGTGTCAAACGTTTGTGCTACGGGGGGGGGGCAACTTCACTCAGGTGCCAATCAGTGGGAAAAAAATTCTTCTTCTGTGCCATTTTCTGATGTTAGTTGTTAAATATTGCACAAAATGACCAGATAAAAGATGTACAACAATACCAGTTTAAACCTTGAACTATATGTGAAAGACTGTGCTGTGCAACATTAAAACATGATAGAACTGCAACTAATCATAGCTCTTCTCTTCAGAAGAAAAGCTATGATTCTCTTCTTCTGAAAACAAGAAGAGAATCATCAGAAACTCTGGTGTTCTGCGGTACCGCCCCCATTGAGAAACAGTAGTCTATATAATGAGGTGGGTTTTTCCAGCTCTGCTGGGTTTTCAACAAGGCTTCAGCTCCCAGCTGATTCAACTTCATGTGATAACATTGGGAGTGGTGCTGCAAGCTCGACTGGAATACAGGCTATGCTGCTTCAGCTCTTAGTGGCTCTAACTTTTGCTGCCCATGTGAAAACTGGTAAGAAGTCACCCAGCTTTTAATCCTGTAATGCTGAAAATCTCTGTAGAAAGAACTGCATGGTTCCTCACTGCTTTTGAGAAACTGTAAACTCCAGTTCTCTGGGGGAGTTGGGTGTTATGATCAATGTTTTCTTTAGTCATTATTTATGAGCGGTTGATTGTGACTGTTTTTTTTTTTTTTTTGCAGTGCCTCTGTTTGACATCAACGTAGTACAACATGTGACCCATAACCCAGAGACATTAGAAGGTGAGGTCACGTTGTCAGTTTCAGCTGATGGTTTGGTCGGTCTTGGGTAGAAGGTAAATAAAACACAGTTTCAAGGCTTGGCTTTCATGTTGAGTGTATTCATTAAGGCAGGGGTGTCGGACTCCAGTCCTCAAGGGCCGCTGTCCTGCAGTATTTAGATGTGCCACAGGTACAAGACACTGGAATGAAATGATTTAATTACCTCCTCCATGTGTAGATCGGTTCTCCAGAGCCTTGCTAATGATCTAATTATTCTATTCAGGTGTGGTGCAGCAGAGGCACATCTAAAAGTTGCAGGACAGTGACCCTCTAGGACTGGAGTTTGTGCATTAAGGCATTTCAAGCAACTAAAGGAGGCAAAGAACCAATCAAAACTATAAGAAAAACTGTTGGAATGCTTTCAGAAATATTTTTTTTCTCTTTAATTTTAAAAGCCACATTGACAAGGACATTGAAACTTCCTATCATGTCTTGCTTTTTCTAAAAAATAAAAATAAAAAATTGTTCCTGAAAGTGGTCTTCCTTCTTTATGCTCCCAGGTTGCATGTCCTGAAGTATTTCAAAGGTGCCATTAATGGCAAAAATTGTATTGCAAAGCTGTATCTTGGAGTATTTTACCCCCTTAAAATCAGAAACTGTAAAATAATACATTTAACATGAATGTTTTCCCAGAGCTTTTTTCTGATGACATGGCAGTGGTGCAGGGAGACATGCTGGTATCGGTGAGTAAAGACAAGCAACACTTTTTTGCTCATTGACACTGGGGGTCTATTTGCTATGATGTCTATTTTAAATCAGCAAATTGTCAGCTGCAAATTTTTTCTTAATTGATATGTGCACTCATGCCGTCCCACACAAGATGTTACCTAGGGCAGTTGGCCGTGTTGCCTATATCAGAAACCACCACTGGTTAATAACTTGACTGAATACCTGCACTTTAATGCAGGGTGATTTTTTTTTTAAAAAAAAGACCAAAACAGACACATAAGATAATGCAATCACGGACAAAACTTACTTCTGATTGGCGTGAGTGTTGACCGAGCAGATAAGGCTCTAGGGTCTACTAAGCCTGGCTGTTAGCAAGATCTGGAGCAGGCTAGCTGCACAGGATCAATCACCATGGTAACTTATTTGTTACCTTTTCCTTGAAACTAAATCGAGACCAACAAGTTCAACAAGATCTAGGGAAACTCATCCATGCATTTATCTTTAGTTTAATTGATTACTGCCTTCACAGGTCTGGTTTCCCTCCACCTCTTCATTACCCAACAGAGTAGAGTTGAGACAACACTCTAATCTAACACCTACTGGATGCTGGCGCATGTCTACTTGGAATAGACTAGTCGTCCCTTCAAGTGACCTACTATTGTCCCAAAATATTTGAGATTTTTCTATGTGAAGCATGCATTTTCATAAAATTGTCTTTTAAAATGCATGCAAGGCTGAATGTTTGAGTATGAATAGCCAAAGGTCACTCAATCATTCTCTCTCAAGTCCCCCCAAAATGCATATTGGCTTTATTTGGATTAAGAGTGTACATGAATGGTTTTGTCTTGTTTGTCATATGTGTTGCCCTGTGATGGACTGATGACCTGTCCACTGTGTACCCTGTCTTGCCCCCTGATTGCCAGAGATGGGCTCAGAGTCTGAGAGGCTTTTCCTTTATCAATTTTTTTTTTTTTTTTGCCTCTTAGTGGAAATATTGAT
>NW_015112834.1:23117-26517 GCF_001443285.1 Poecilia latipinna
AACTAATCAGAATTTGCCACCTGCAAAGCTAGGCTCAAAGGAGTAGATATCGGCACAAACCTCATGCTAAAAAATTCTTGTTGTCCATCATCTTGACTGACGGCATGTTACAAACTTCCCCAGCCGGGGAAGTTTGGGTCCGGTCTTCTAATGCCGCGTTCCTCAGAGCTCAGGTTGAGGTTTTGGACGCCTTGTTTTCCTCCTTATCGCGCCAACCCTTCTCAGTCTGTGTACTTTGGGAAGACTGGGGAACTCGCTGTCTTCATCAGCCGTGTCTCTGTCCGAGTGATCTGAATGATCAGTCTGTTTGCTATGGCCTGTTGAGCCACCATAAACTGCCCCAGCCGGGGAAGTTTGCCGTTTGTTTTCAGACTGATCTTTCTGAAAATTACCTGATGAGCCACAGCAAGCCTCCCCAGCCAGGGAAGGTTGCTGTGGGTTTTGCTGTGATGTTTGCTTCACAGTTGGGGAAGGTTTGAAAAGGTATGCATCAAATTCGTCATACTCATTTTCATCCTTATAGCTAGTGATATCAAAAGTGACCCCCGGAAGCAGCTTGTTAAAAATCTTTCTCACTCCTGTCGTTATCAAATAACCTGCTCCAATCGTCAGGGGGAAAAACACGGTGGTGACTGCAATCTGTTGCATTGTCTAAATTTTTGTTAAACACGTTGCTACTGCTCAAAGAGATGCTTGGATATGACCTCCTGTTTTGAGATCCAAGCATTCATAACCTCAGATGTTCTTTGATCTATGTCATAGATGAGGTCATAGCTACAATGAGCTCACTGTAGTTCTGGGGGAATGTCTTGCTTCTGATCGTTGCTATGGAAACGGTCAAATCACTTCTGCATGACTCAAACTATTAACCCTTTGCAACTGTGTCACTTAATCATTTGAGGCGCCATGATGAACTTCAGAAGGGTATATTTTAGGAGGCTAGGGATGATTAAAACAGGGATCTTAATGGTTAAATATTAAGTTTAGATTGACAATGGTATATTAAAACCATTAATTTAAGTAGGATTTTCCATCATTCTATCAGGTTTAAAATTTTGAATCATACTTGACTTAAAAATATCTTTAAAATAAAATTAAATGTAACCTAGAGATATTTGCTGCTGCTGCTGTTGTAAATTGTGACAAGAAATTTTGCCTGCTTGGAGAAGAGCTACAAAGAAATAATTTTGGTTTAATAATTTTACACGTTAGCATAAAATAAATAATAGAATAAAGAATGATCCCAAAGAAATGATGATGCCGCTCCAAATTTGATGGGTTGTAAATGACCCACTCGAACACATTTGCTCTGCATGGTACGGAAATGTAAACAATAGACAGAACGTAATGTAATGTGTAACTGAGAGCTTGACACCAACAGCAGCACAGCATCAGCAGCCCACATTGCTGATAGCCGGGAAGGAGATAAATAAGTCCATTTCTATGCTTTCCTGTAAACTGGNATGCAGTGCTTTGCTACAATATCACTGGATTAGCAGGTCAGGAAAAAGGTAATTAAGAAAAAAATATGGAGGGAGAGGGAAATAGTTCAGTTATGCTAGCTTTACTTTGACAACCTTAACATGTAGATGTGGTGTGGAATTCTGTTTCAGTGCAGTTAGAAAATAAAAGGCAACTTGAACACCAACTCTTACAGATCATCAGTACAGCAGGTGTTTAATTAGCTAATAGCTGCAGTAGCTAATCTACCACATTGACCACTTATTAATAATCGCAAAAATAAACATCAAGGCATAAAAATATAAGACTGTAATGGACTAGATATTCAGATTTTTTTGTGGGGATATTATTAGTACTATTATTATTATTAAAAAACAATAGTAATATTTCATATTATGTTATTAAATTATAATAAAGTTATAACATGACTTTATTATATAACTTTATATAATATTGCTATTGTTTTTTTATCATAATAGTACTATTACTATTATGATTAAAAAAGAGTAGAGTGCTCAGAGTTGAGGTGGCTTGGGCATCAGGCCAGAATACCTCCTGGACGCCTCCCTGGTGAGGTGATCCAGGCACGTCCTACCGGGAGGAGAGGCCGAGGAAGACCCAGGACACGCTGGAGGGACTATGTCTCTCGGCTGGCCTGGAAACATCTTGGGATTCCCCCAGAGGACATGGAACATGTGGCTTGGGAGATGGAAGTCTGGACCTCCCTTCTTAAGCTGCTACCTACGCGACCCGACCCAAGAGGAAGAAAATGGATGGATGAAATGGATGGACAGTTGTAATTATAACTCCCTTACACTTTACGCAAGTTTTTCACTGTTTATTAACAACCATATCTCTGTATCCATGTTTGTTCCTAGGGAAGATTGGAAAAATCATTACCTGGACAGTGGTCTCTTCAGGGGTCCTGTCTTCTAATGCTGTTTTCATCAATGGAGAAGTTGAGTATTCAGACTCAGCTGTCGCCTTTTCACAGAAAACTTCCCCAGCCGGGGAAGTTTGTTCTTTGTGATTAGAGAAATCATTCCCTAGGACAGATATCTCTTGATGGGCCTGGTCTTCTAATGCTGCTTTCCTCAGAGCAGAGGTTGAGCTTTAGACTCAACGGTCTCCTTGTCACCTCAAACTTCCCCAGCCAGGGAAGTTTGTTCTTTGTGATTAGAGAAATCATTCCCTAGGGCAGATAGATATCTCTTGATGGGTCCGGTTTTCTAATGCTGCTTTTCTCAGAGCAGAGGTTGAGCTTTTAGACTCAACGGTCTCCTTGTCACTGCAAACTTCCCCAGCCGGGGAAGTTTGTTCTTTGTGATTAGAGAAATCGTTCCCTAGGACAGATAGATATCTCTTGATGGGTCCGGTTTTCTAATGCTGCTTTTCTCAGAGCAGAGGTTGAGCTTTTAGACTCAACGGTCTCCTTGTTTGCGTACCTTAACTTGTGTGCTGCAGAAAAGAGCAAAAGAAGAGAATATCTACAATGTTCGATCTCCCAACTAATCAGAATTCGCCACCTGCAGAGCTTGCGATCAAAGGAGTAGATATCAGCACAAATCTCTTGCTAAAAATTCTTGTTGTCCGTCATCTTGACTGACAACATGTTACATGGGTCCGGTCTAAGGAAAGCGGTCTAATGCCACTTTCCTCAGAGCTCAGGGTGAGCTTTTGCACACCTTTTTTTCCTCCTTATCGCTCCAACCCTTCTCAGTCTGTGAACTTTAGGAAGACTTGGCAAATCGTTGTCTTCATCAGCAGTATCTCTGTCTGAGTGATCTGAATGATCGGTGTGTTTGCTATGGCCTGTTGAGCCAACATAAACTGCCCCAGCCGGGGAAGTTTGATCTTTCTGAAAACTAATAGAATTACCTGATGAGCCACAGCAAGCTTCCCCAGCCGGGGAAGCTTGCTGTGGGTTTTGCTGCGATGT
>NW_015112834.1:29211-34989 GCF_001443285.1 Poecilia latipinna
GATGGGTCCGGTTTTCTAATGCTGCTTTTCTCAGAGCAGAGGTTGAGCTTTTAGACTCAACGGTCTCCTTGTTTGCGTACCTTAACTTGTGTGCTGCAGAAAAGAGCAAAAGAAGAGAATATCTACAATGTTCGATCTCCCAACTAATCAGAATTTGCCACCTGCAAAGCTAGGCTCAAAGGAGTAGATATCGGCACAAACCTCATGCTAAAAAATTCTTGTTGTCCGTCATCTTGACTGACAACATGTTACATGGGTCCAGTCTAAGGAAAGCGGTCTAATGCCACTTTCCTCAGAGCTCAGGGTGAGCTTTTGCACACCTTTTTTTCCTCCTTATCGCTCCAACCCTTCTCAGTCTGTGAACTTTAGGAAGACTTGGCAAATCGTTGTCTTCATCAGCAGTATCTCTGTCTGAGTGATCTGAATGATCGGTGTGTTTGCTATGGCCTGTTGAGCCAACATAAACTGCCCCAGCCGGGGAAGTTTGATCTTTCTGAAAACTAATAGAATTACCTGATGAGCCACAGCAAGCTTCCCCAGCCGGGGAAGCTTGCTGTGGGTTTTGCTGCGATGTTTGCTTCATAGTTGGGGAAGGTTTGAAAAGGTATGCATCAAATTCGTCATACTCATTTTCATCCTTATAGCTAGTGATGTCAAAAGTGATCCCCGGAAGCAGCTTGTTAAAAATCTTTCTCACTCCTGTTGTTATCAAATAACCTGCTCCAATCGTCAGGGGGAAAAACACGGTGGTGACTGCGATCTGTTGCATTGTCAAAATTTTTGTTAAACACGTTGCTACTGCTCAAAGAGATGCTTGGATATAACCTCCTGTTTTGAGATCCAAGCATTCATAACCTCAGATGTTCTTTGATCTATGTCATAGATGAGGTCATAGCTACAATGAGCTCACTGTAGTTCTGGGGGAATGTCTTGCTTCTGATCGTTGCTATGGAAACGGTCAAATCACTTCTGCATGACTCAAACTATTAACCCTTTGCAACTGTGTCACTTAATCATTTGAGGCGCCATGATGAACTTCAGAAGGGTATATTTTAGGAGGCTAGGGATGATTAAAACAGGGATTTTAATGGTTAAATATTAAGTTTAGATTGAAGATGGTATATTAAAACCATTCATTTAAGTAGGATTTTTCATCATTCTATCAGGTTCAATATTTTGAATCATACTTGACTTAAAAATATCTTAAAAGTAAAATTAAATGTATCCTACAGACATTTGCTGCTGCTGCTGTTGTAAATTGTGACAAGAAATTTTGCCTGCTTGGAGAAGAGCTACAAAGAAATAATTTTGGTTTAATAATTTTACACGTTAGCATAAAAATAGAATAAAGAATGATCCCAAAGAAATGGTGCTGCTGCTCCATATTTGATGGGTTGTAAACGACCCACTCGAACACATTTGTTCTGTACGGTGCGGAAACGTAAACAATAGACAGAATGTAATGTCTTCCAGCTTTTTCTGTGTAACTGAGAGCTTGACACCAACAGCAGCACAGCGTCAGCAGCCGACATTGCTGTTAGCCGGGAAGGAGATAAATGAGTCCATTTCTATGCTTTCCTGTAAACTGGTTATGAGTCTGTTGGTTTATCACTTCTCTTGTATTTTAACTATTAAACCAACTGGTAAACAAATGTTTGTCTGTTTTTAAAAGGATAGTAGCTTCTCTCTTATGTCTCCATCAGATGAGCAGCATTAGCAGCTTTTGGTGACATTATTAATAATAATAATTAGATTGTTTTTGAATACGATGCAGGATTTATAATGAACTGATGAAGATGGTCTATGTGTCTAATCTGGCCTGGGAGAAATGTCTGTGGTTCCCTTGGACCTGTTACCCCATCAACCAGATGTGGAAGACTATGTTCAGAATTTAGATCTCGCGGCATCTCGCGGTGTCAACATTGCAGCCAGTGGGCTGAGGGAAATATAGCTCCATTTTGTAGCAATTCAAGAGCTACACAGCTTTAATTGCGTCACAAAAAAATTAATCAGCACAGAAACTCCAAAGCACACAAAGAAGCAATTATATATTTCAGACTGAAATATATATATATGTATAATTGCTTCTTTGTGTGCTTTATAGATTTTGTCATAGTACCTCCAAGAATTTAAAACTACTTTCACCCCTGGGAAAAGGCAGGTGTAGAAATTGGATAAAAGTTTCGGCCTCAGCATCCTGTCTAGGTCGAAACCAACTTTAAGACAGTGTTGTCAATTGAACACCTGTAATACACACACACACACACACACACACACACACACACACACACACACACACACACATATATATATATATTTTATGTTGTTTTGCAGAAAAACAGGAATGCAGTGGGTAAATCTTGGCCAACTACAGACTTGCCATACGACATCAGACCAGACATAAGTAAGTAGTAAGTATACTAGTTAGCACTACTCACAAAAGGCTTTAACTGAGTTTATTTTCTTAAGATGACAAAAAGGAGGATATCATGGCTGCCATGGCAATGGTGTCTGAGCACACCTGCATAACTTTCCACAGGAGAAACTCTACCGAGTTAGACTATGTGCTCTTCCGTCCTGGTAAAGGGTATGTAGACTTTTCAACCAGGTTTGGACATGGGTATGGTGCTTCATGCAGGGTTTTAGCTAATTCATTTAAAATGCCTACCCCACCAACATTGGGTTGAGCATGTTGAGCCCACATGCTCAACCCAACCTGCTCAGGAGAGTTGGGTTCAGATTCTGTCTAATAACATGTCTGTATGTCATCTGTCGCCCCTTAGCTGCGCTTCAAACGTGGGCTTTTTCGGAGGCCGGCAGTTTGTGTATGTTGCGCCGTCATGCAGCGTGGGCAACATTGCTCATGAGATCCTTCACACTCTTGGCTTTGAGCATGAACACACCAGGTTGGACCGGGATGGCTTTATTGAAATTATCAAGAGTAACATCATCAAAGGTAATGTGATAATTTGTTGGATTCCTATTGAATCCAACAAATACATGCAACGGCTCAGGTTTTATTTGTCACAACAACAAAAAAGCAGTTTTAAAATAATTTAAATCTACAGAGACCCTAAAAGGGATATTGGTGGAGTTTTTTTTTTGTTTTTTTTTCATTTATTGTCCCTTTAGGAGCTCCATAGAAATCTAACCTTGAGTATAATGTCTGTCTAGATCACTGAAACACCTTTATTTTTATATTTTTCTTATGCAGTTTCTTGAACTGGTTTAGGCCAAGCTTCAGCGGTTTGCCAGACTCTAGTTTAGACACTGCAGGATGCCTGGGTGGGCCGAGCCCAAACACTCCAACATATTTAACAGTTGGTATAAGGAGTTCATACCAATAGCTAAACTGGGACACTGTTCCAGAAGCTTTGTGGGTCCATCAGATGCATTTCTGAAAATTTAAGTTACCCCCTCACGAGTTGAAGGCTATAAAATCTGAGATTGCGCTAAGATGTCTGTTTGACCAACAAGGAATGTAGCTGGTGGGAACTGTGCAGTGAGAATCCGGAAGAAGAAGGTCTAATTCTCCAGATAAAAGATTATGTCTTTGATTGCAGGCCGGTAGCCTCTCGGTACCCTGTGTTGGGATTCAGACCATTTACATGGGTCATCTCTTTTCAGAGATCAACAGGAGGATTGTTGGAGAAATTAGTTTGATTATGCTAGTTTTAGTGATGTTTAACTTTAGTGCAAGTTGAAATATTATACTGATCATGATTGTTTGGAGTAGACCTTAATTTAGGTTAGATTTATGATTTAATCAATACAGATATAACCTGATCAGTAGAACATTTTTCTTAGATATAAGGAGCATAATTTGATTACATTTGGTTTAATGCAGGGGTCCCCAAACTACGGCCCGCGGGCCGGATCCGGCCCGCCACGTCATTTGGTCCGGCCCCCTGAACAATGCCGGATCTGGCCCGCCTCCTCGTACCAGAGAGCATTCAGTGTTTTTTTTCATATATTGTATTTTCCGGTTTATATGTGGATTTTTCTTCAACCACCAGGGGGCTTTTGAGCAAATGTGAAACTTACTTTCCCTCAATGGAATATATACTCGTCAGTCACCGTTTCACTCACGGTTTTTTCCATTTGCATTCTGGGTAAAAATCTATCCAAAAGTGTAAAAATCTATCCAAAAGTGTCGTCGTCTCCCCCCCCCCCTCGTCGACAAGAATTTCTTTGTTTTTTTTTACTGCAAAAACTAAGACCGACCCCCGACCACAGAAAGGAACAGCTATGTGGCCCTCGCAGGAAAAAGTTTGGGGACCCCTGGTTTAATGAGTAGTTTTTATATTGGATCACATTCTTAACAAGTGTGCAAGTCATTACTTCATCTGAAAATGTTTTAGTTCACTATAACCAAAAATGTAGAAAACTAATCAGAAATTATTCAGTGTAACAGGTTTTTTAAATTGAAACTGTTCATGTCTGTTTTGTAAGAGTGTAAAGATATTATATGAAACATGTGCCAATTTTTATAATCAAAATGCACTGGGTCAGAGGAGAGGTCAGGAGAGATCTGTGCCTTTCAGGAACCAGTTTGAGGCAGTTTGGAAGAATGAAAACTTCGGCCCCACTTTCTTGAGTAAAATGCTTCTGTATGAAATGAACACATCAATTGTTCCTACTCTGGGAAGATGTGCAGGGAGTATTAGAGAGTGATGAATTCATCCCTTTACCTTGGTAATGTGGAGAATTAACCGTTCTCCATGCCGAGTTCTTGATGACTAAAGAAGAGTCAGTGAGTTGAATTCATGAATTCCATTTATTAATGACAAAATACAGCTGGTCCATTATGACCTGCTACCTCTAAGAGCTAACAGACAAAATGGCACCCCAGAAGAGTTTGTGATCTCCTTTGTTAGCCTAATCTATGCCCCAAAGGGAGCGCTACCTAGCTCCTAGTATCCTGTAATCTTAACTTTGAGGGCGTTTCCTAACGCATCATTTCTTTTAGCTTTATCTTAGCAACTAACTAAAAGAAATAAAAGGAAAACACAGAATTATTTGTCTCCCTCTGGATGAATGAATCCAGCGGGGGGGGAACTCATTCATCCCCCATGTTGAGATGTATAAATCCCAACAGGGGGAATTGCTGATTTATTTGCTTCTCTTTTGTGAAAGAGAAGCAAAGAAAGCTTCTCTTTACTTTATCCCACTGAATAAAGTATTTATTACTATGGTTACATGTCTGAGAAGGAGCATTTAGAAACTTAATTTCACTGCGATTGAACATGTTGAGAGGAAGAACAATGGTTTCATCTCCACTTTAGGCAAGCATTGAATTCTCCTTTCCTTCAGAGCCACCGCTGATCATATAGCATTATGTGGTTTGAGGGTCTATATAAAAAGTTGGTCTGACTGTTTCAGGTATGGAGGAAAACTTCAAAAAGCTTGCTGGGAAAACTTTTGATATTCCGTACGACTACAGTTCCATACTACACTATGGACGGTAAGGTAGTTTGGGGGGGGGGCGCGGGGGGGGGTTTAAATGTAATTTTTCTTGTAATGTAAAGATTATTGTTCATTTATCAGGACTTTCTTTTCATCAAACGGAAAACCCACCATCATCCCAAAGAAAGACATAAAGGACATGGGACAGAGGAGTCGACTGACGGACACAGACAGAAAGAAAATCACTCTTCTCTATAATTGTGGTACGTACCGATGTGGACCTGCTGTCCAGGTGAACTGTGGCCGTGTGTGTAAAATTAAAAGGAGTGACTGCGTCTGTAGCCTTCAGACATTGGATGGTGGACATTACAT
>NW_015112834.1:37091-41554 GCF_001443285.1 Poecilia latipinna
AGACCGGCCCCCGACCACAGAAAGGAACAGCTATGTGGCCCTCGCAGGAAAAAGTTTGGGGACCCCTGGTTTAATGAGTAGTTTTTATATTGGATCACATTCTTAACAAGTGTGCAAGTCATTACTTCATCTGAAAATGTTTTAGTTCACTATAACCAAAAAGGTAGAAAACTAATCAGAAACTATTCAGTGTAACAGGTTTTTTAAATTGAAACTGTTCATGTCTGTTTTGTAAGAGTGTAAAGATATTATATGAAACATGTGCCAATTTTTATAATCAAAATGCACTGGGTCAGAGGAGAGGTCAGGAGAGATCTGTGCCTTTCAGGAACCAGTTTGAGGCAGTTTGGAAGAATGAAAACTTCGGCCCCACTTTCTTGAGTAAAATGCTTCTGTATGAAATGAACACATCAATTGTTCCTACTCTGGGAAGATGTGCAGGGAGTATTAGAGAGTGATGAATTCATCCCTTTACCTTGGTAATGTGGAGAATTAACCGTTCTCCATGCCGAGTTCTTGATGACTAAAGAAGAGTCAGTGAGTTGAATTCATGAATTCCATTTATTAATGACAAAATACAGCTGGTCCATTATGACCTGCTACCTCTAAGAGCTAACAGACAAAATGGCACCCCAGAAGAGTTTGTGATCTCCTTTGTTAGCCTAATCTATGCCCCAAAGGGAGCGCTACCTAGCTCCTAGTATCCTGTAATCTTAACTTTGAGGGCGTTTCCTAACGCATCATTTCTTTTAGCTTTATCTTAGCAACTAACTAAAAGAAATAAAAGGAAAACACAGAATTATTTGTCTCCCTCTGGATGAATGAATCCAGCGGGGGGGGAACTCATTCATCCCCCATGTTGAGATGTATAAATCCCAACAGGGGGAATTGCTGATTTATTTGCTTCTCTTTTGTGAAAGAGAAGCAAAGAAAGCTTCTCTTTACTTTATCCCACTGAATAAAGTATTTATTACTATGGTTACATGTCTGAGAAGGAGCATTTAGAAACTTAATTTCACTGCGATTGAACATGTTGAGAGGAAGAACAATGGTTTCATCTCCACTTTAGGCAAGCATTGAATTCTCCTTTCCTTCAGAGCCACCGCTGATCATATAGCATTATGTGGTTTGAGGGTCTATATAAAAAGTTGGTCTGACTGTTTCAGGTATGGAGGAAAACTTCAAAAAGCTTGCTGGGAAAACTTTTGATATTCCGTACGACTACAGTTCCATACTACACTATGGACGGTAAGGTAGTTTGGGGGGGGGGCGCGGGGGGGAGTTTAAATGTAATTTTTCTTGTAATGTAAAGATTATTGTTCATTTATCAGGACTTTCTTTTCATCAAACGGAAAACCCACCATCATCCCAAAGAAAGACATAAAGGACATGGGACAGAGGAGTCGACTGACGGACACAGACAGAAAGAAAATCACTCTTCTCTATAATTGTGGTACGTACCGATGTGGACCTGCTGTCCAGGTGAACTGTGGCCGTGTGTGTAAAATTAAAAGGAGTGACTGCGTCTGTAGCCTTCAGACATTGGATGGTGGACATTACATAAAAATAAAAAAAAATTAAGATTCTCATTGGTCACATTGCGTCACGTGAGAATAAACGTAGGGGTGGGTCAGAAATATTTTGCAGCCTGTAAAAAAAAAAAAAGACTGTTTATGGTTTAAACAACAGAGTACCGTAATCATAAATGTACCTTTAAAGCAGTGGTTCTTAACCTGGGTTCGATCGAACCCCAGGGGTTCGATGAGTCGGTCTCAGGGGTTCGGCGGAGCCTCTNACATGAACACGGAGAAGTAAGAAAGAACATTTTGTCATTGCCTATATTTTGTTTTGTCTAAGGCAGTGGTTCTTAACCTGGGTTCGATCGAACCCCAGGGGTTCGATGAGTCGGTCTCAGGGGTTCGGCGGAGCCTCTACCGCGGAGGTAAAGACAAACTGTGTAAAGTCGTGATGACGCCCCGCTTTGCCATCACTTGCTGCAGAGGATCACGTTACATTGCTGAGCCAATCAGTGCTGTGGAGGAGCACTGATTGAAGGAGTTCCTCTTAGCATGGATTTGAACTTGTGTCTTTAATTACTTCAGCAAAGCTCACCGTTTACCAAATTCTGCAGCTTTCGGTGTACTTCTAAATCTGCTCCTTAGTCGTATCTTTTCGGGCCTACTACTGCCTCTAGTGGCGTGGAGGTGGTAACACAACTAATATAATTACATTACTAAATCAGAATACCGCAAAGTCTTTATTTATTATACATTTTTAATTCTCTTAAGAATGAAGAGCTAATTAAATGATCTAAACAACACCTTAAAGTGGTTCCAGTTTCTCTCGATGGCCAACCTGTTGAAACTGTGGCTAATTTTAAATACCTTGGGTCGTTCCTGGACAGTCGGCTCAGCTTTGCTGAAAACACTGACTATATTTTGAAGAACTGTTCTCAGAGACTCTACCTTTTAAGACTTAGTGATCATGTCTGTCTTGAATTTGGGGGGGGAAAAAAATCATATTTTATTTATCACTACAGAAGGGTTCAGTGAGTGCGCATATGATACTGGTGGGTTCGGTACCTCAAAAAAGGTTAAGAACCACTGCTTTAAATCTTGACTGTATTCCTTTGTTTTTAAAAAGATCCTGGTAAAACAGAAAGATGTCGATTAAACAGACTGTTGATGTGGCAACCTGCAGAAACATCGGCTTTTTAAATCTCAATTAGAAACCAACAGATTTCTCCATAAAGCAACAAAGGTTTATTCTGTTACTTACTGCCTTTATTATTATTACATTTTTTTTTGGCACTCAACAGTTCAAATTATAGTCTGAAATTTTGAGCAAAGCTTTTTGTGGAAAACTCAACTGAACAAATAACTTGGTTTTCTTTTTTCTTTACTTTGAATTGCCTTGTTGCTGAAAATGTGCTATATAGATAAAAAAATTACCTTACTCTACCTTCCTAGATTCTCTCAACTCAAATTCCACAGTGGAAAGCTGAATTCCTCTTTTTCCACCATTGCCTCCTGAAAGCACATGAAAACCATCAGAGGGTTGTTGGAAATATTAGTTTAATTATGCTAGTTTTAATTATGTTTAAACTTTGGCTCATGTTGAAATATTAGATTGATCATGATTGTTTTGAGTAGGCCTCAAATTAGCTTAGATCTAGACTCATAGTTTAATCAACATGTAACTTAATCGGTAGAATATTAAAATTAGTCTAATCAGTAGTTTTTTATATTGGATCACATTCTTAAGAGTGTATGTCATATATTCATCTGAAAGTGTTTTAGTTCACTACAAACCAAAGAAGTTGAAAACTAATCAGAAAATATTGAGTGTAACAGATTTTGGTATTGAAACTGCTCATGTCTATTTTATAAGAGTTTGAAGATATATGAAAAGGGTGCTAATTTTTATAATCAAAATATGCTGTTTGATGCACCGGGTCAGAGGAGAGGTCAGGAGAGCTCTGTGTGGTGCAAGAACCAGTTGAAGCAGTTTGGAAGGAAAAATACGGATAGTTGATGAACTTTGGTCTCGCTTTCTTGAGTAAAATGTTTCTGTATGAAATGAACTCGTCTATTGTTCGTACCCTGGGAGGATTAGACAGCGATGAATTCATCCCTTCGCCTTGGTAACACCTGCATGGTCTCTGGTGTGCAAACGGCAACACATCATTACGGGCTGTTTGAGTCCACCTATAAACTGTACATAAGAATGCACCAGACAGTAGAAACATGCCTGAATATAAAAGTAATTGAGCTAAAACAGCTGGTCAGATCACTGGGGTGGAACTGTCTTAACTGCCACACACAGTGGTCTCCGAAGGCACGTCTTCGTATTTTTATATTTTTCTAAGGTAATTAATTTATTCTGTGTGGCTCTAGTTTCTGATGATTATGATAAGCTGTTAATGTGATTTTATGCATTTGATTGTTTGAATAATATTCTGGTTGATTGTGAAATTGAACAGTGACTGTTGTCTTTGTGGTTTCACTTTTACACACATTAATGGACCTGGGGAGACGAGATGTCGAGCAACGGGTAATATTTATCTCACTTTCTCAACAGGGGCGGTGGCACCAGCAGGGAACACAGAACCTTCACTGATCAGCATTTTTCCTTTTTAAAAAAAATAAAAATAAAGGATTGCATATGAGTATTTCTTTTTTTTTGTTTGCTTGTTTGTCCAATCCCAACAGTTTAGACAAGCAGACTGATGTGTCTGGTGCCTTTACAGTGTCAGGACAGGTTTCCTCTACTACATTGGCATAGTTGAGTATTTCCCCTGTTGCATGACTAACCTCTGGTCAGATGTAGAACTAATATACCCTTTAACTGCTAAATATAAAAATGTTATTCACTATGTAGACGTAATAAATCGGTGATTCTTGAGAATGGGGACAAAACTGTTCCTATGGATAAAGCACACAATTTGAATAAAATATACACAA